>NC_092341.1:221647500-221950909 GCF_046630445.1 Rutidosis leptorrhynchoides
ACTGAGAATACATGCACTTTTATAAATGTTTGACAAAATAGACACAAGTAATCGAAACTACATTCTATGGTTGAATTGTTATACCAGATATCGCCCTTGTTGAACTTGGTAGCCTAAGAATTGGTGTTTATTATAATTGCCACCAATTGACGCGAATCCTAAAGATAGATCTACGGGCTTTGACATGCCCCAGTCAGAGAATTTGAACTGCTTTAGTACTTCGATGTTTATATGTTTGGGGATATTCTAGATGCATTTTTGTTAATATCGGTTACCAGGTGTTCAATCCATATGAATGAATTTTAAACACTTGCAAGTGTATGATTATTGAATGAAATCTTGTGGTCTATTAAAATGATTGTTTATGATAAACTAATGAACTCACCAACCTTTTAGTTGACACTTTTAAGCATGTTTATTCTCAGGTATGAAAGAAAACTTCCACTGTGCATTACCTCATTTTAAAGATATTACTTGGAGTCATTCATGGCATATTTCAAAAGACGTTATATTCAAGTCGTAGAGTTCAATAAAGATTATTATTAATTGATTGTAATTTTAAAAGTTCGATTTAGAATTAAAGTTTATACGCGTTCTTAAAGAGCTGTTGCAGCTTCTTCTTTTTTATTTTTGTTCTGTTTTAATTGATTTTAATCCACCTCTAATCATTTCTGTATCATTTATAAATCCTAAACATTTAATAAGAAACGTTTTTATTAGTGGTATCGAACTCTGGTCAATTATTGAAACAAAGAAGAGGAAGAAGGAATAACACAGAAAAGGGTTTTATAAATTTAAGTTGTGGTTATTATTAGAAAAACAAGGATGGCGAATTGGTTAAGGTGTTATGTTGAGGAACGAGAGGTCTCGGGTTCGAGTCACGTTTGGGTCAATTCTTTTTAGAAAAACATTTTGAAGGGGGTATATACTTTTACTTTCATTTCCATTATTAATTATTTCCATTATCATTATAATTATTATTATTATTATTATTATTATTATTATTATTATTATTATTATTATTATTATTATTATTATTATAATAATAATTATTCTCATTATAATTATTATTGTTATTGTTATTATTATTACTAAAATAAGTATTAGTTACCATTTATTATTTATCATCATTAAAATTACAAATATGATGATTATTATTGTTATTACTAATATTATTATCATTTTCAGTATTATTATTAAGTAGTAATGTTATTAATATTATCATAGTATTATTATAAGTATTACTAAAAACATAATTTTTACCATTTTAGTATAATTATCAAAATTATGATTATTATCATTATGAAAATAATACAAATTATTATTATTTTTGTAAATATTAGTATTAGTATCTTTTTATAAATAATAGAATTGTTAATATTAACATAAGTATTATTATTTGTATTATCACGAGTATTATTATTAAGTAATTACTAAAATCAGTAACATAACTATCATTAACAGTAAAATTAATATTTAACAATTATAATTATTAATATCATTATAATTATCATTTATAGAATTATTAATATTATTATCTCATTAGTAATATTGAGTATTATAATTACTGTCATTTTTACCACTATTAATATTATTTTGGTTTTATTATAACTACTATTATTAATAAACAAATATATATGTTAAAAATATATTTAATACATATAACATAACGAAAATTAATATTTTATATAACAAAGTGAATATATGAAACATATATATTATTAATATAAAAAGTATATAACTAATAAATTTATATATATATTGTTCGATTACAACTATGTATATTAATAAATATACAAATGATATAGGTTCGTGAATCCGAGGCCAACCTTGCACTTGTTCAATGCCATCATATGCATAATTATTACGAAATACAATATTGTGAGTTTCATTTGATCCCTTTTACTCCTTACATTTTTGGGACTGAGAATACATGCGCTGTTTTTATAACGGTTTTATTAAATGCTTTTGAGATATATTTTTGAACTGAGAATACATGAACTGCTTTTATAAATGTTTGATGAAATAGACACAAGTATTCAAAACTACATTCTATGATAGAATTATTTGGATTCAGAGGTTCGATTACTATAAAGATTGTATTATCGACCATCGGTGAGAAATTTTTGCATTGCACGATGCATTAGCTACCGAAATGGTTCGATTTAGTAGCTACTATCAGTGAGAAATTTTTGCATTGCACGATGCATTAGCTACCATTTTAGCTACCCTCGGTGAGAAATTTTTGCATTGCACGATGCATTAGCTACCGTTGATGAAATTATGTAGCATTAGCTACCCTCGGTGAGAAATTTTTGCATTGCATGATGCATTAGCTACCGTTGATGAAATTATGTAGCATTAGCTACCCTCGGTGAGAAATTTTTGCATTGCACGATGCAATAGCTACCGTTGATGAGATTGTTTAGTATTGGCTACCCTCGGTGAGAAATTTTTGCATTGCACGATGCATTAGCTACCGATTGTTTAGCATTAGTTACCCTGGGTGAGAAATTTTTTCATTGCACGATGCATTAACTACCGTTGGTGAGATTCCGGTGTTCTTCATATGAATGATTTTTACAGTAGTGAGAAGACCTGCATAGATTGTTTTCAAAATATGAGTATCTTGTGGTCTATAAAAATAATGGAAATGAATATTGATTATGATAAACTAATGAACTCACCAACCTTTTGGTTGACACTTTCAAGCATGTTTATTCTCAGGTATGAAAGAAATCTTCCGCTGTGCATTTGCTCATTTTAGAGATATTACTTGGAGTCATTCATGACATATTTCAAAAAACATTGCATTCGAGTCGTTGAGTTCATCAAGATTAATATTAAGTCATTTATAGTTTGGATATATTATGAAAGGATATGCATATCTGTAAACTTTCGATGTAAGGGAAGTTTGTCTTTTAAAAACGAATGCAATGTTTGTAAAATGTATCATATAGAGGTCAGAACCTCGCAATGAAATCAACTGATATGAATCGTTTATAATCGATATGAATGGGTCATTAAAGTTGGTATCAGAGCGGTGATCTTAGCGAATCAGGCCTTGCATTAGTGTGTCTAACTGATAGTTGTTTAGATGCATTAGTGGGTCTGAACTTCGACCGTGTCTGCATGTCAAAAGTTTTGCTTATCATTTCTAGTCGGAAATCATCTGCTTATCCTCCTTAGGAAATTACCTGCTTACTATTCTTAGTCTAGACTCATCTTACTGCATTAATTGCATGAATAGTGTATAGACAAAATTCATATCTTAGCGTATCTGTTACTGTAGACTTGCCTGACATATTCCGTAAATTCCTCCGTAGTCTACGAAATCTTATGTTCTATATATATAGATATTCTATGTAATTAGAATACCATCCGATATCCGAAAATCATTTCATATCGAAAACCCTTTATCTAATCGTACAAGACGGAACTCGCAACTAGTTCAAATTCCTTAGATTCCGACAACCATTCTGATATGGATATTCACACGAGCTCCGAAAATAGTGTAATCAGAATGGATCAACCAATTAGTCATCACCTATTCTGGATGAATTGGGGATGGGTTCGTAGTCGACTTAATCAATGGAGACAAGAGGAAGGCGGTCCTTTCCACCAACCGAATTCACCTCTTGGTGAAGAACCTGAAGCACTTACCGGTGAACCTATCCGAAACACCATTTTCAGCCTTATTTCTAGAGTAGCTCGACACGATTATATTCTATCCACAATTCTAAACCATATTCATCCGCTCATTCCGACCGACAATCATCCCGGAAAAATGGAAGAAGTCAACGAGCTTCGCGCTCAAGTAATCAATTTAGAAAACGTAGTGCAAAACCTACCAGCTTCAGCAACAGCACCGACAACACCAGTACCACCAACAACAACATCCGCAGCACAAGCCTCAACACTACACGCCTCAAACTCACAGTCTGTACCTCCAGCATAATCATCATACTACATGATGTCCTACATCGATTATCTTCGTTCTACATGATGTTCTACATCATTTATCTTCGTTCGACATGGCAATTATGTAATCTCTAATGTTTTAGAGATTATATATTCTTGTTCTAACGGTAAATCAAATGAGTTTAATATCATATTGACTCATTAAATCCATGATTACATCTGAAGAAAATATATACGTATATATGTTTTCATAAAGATTGTAATTAAAAATTCTTTTGTACAAACTATTAATAGTGAAAATATTTTAACGGGTAGGTAATACCCGAGAAATATTTAGATTTCACATCAATAAGTGACACTGTACATTCTTCCAATCTGATTCAACAGTCATTTACTATCCTACTTACATCCACAGATATACGAATCCGTTCACCACAGAATAACCATTTTCATTCAATTTCATATTTGAATTTTGACTTATCAGAATCCAACAAGTGGCATAATGAAGAAAACATTGGACAAAAATAAAATTTGTTAGAAACAAACAAATTAACTATGAGAAATTTTGTTAAAAAACCACGCTAACAAAATCCTAGCTAACTGTGCCTAGCTAACTGTTAATTCCTTATTACATTTATTTATCGCAATTTATTTACCGCAATTTTAATTCTCGAAATTTTATTTATCGTCATTTAATTGCTGTTATTTACTTTACGCACTTTAAATATCGTCGGATAAATCAGGACACATATACAATGTTTTGACATGTCATATCGGCATCATCTATATATATTATTTGGAATAACCGTAAGTCACTCTATATCGCGGTAATGCTCGAGTTAGCATATAAAGGGTCGAGGTTGATTCTAAAATAATATAAATACTTTGAGTTGTGATCGAGTCTGAGATATGTATACAATAGGTCACGATATGTATTAATTAATTTGAATATTATATACTAAACTATATATGAATTATTGAATTACTAACTGTGGACTACTAACTGTGGACTACCAACATTGGACAATTAAAATGAATTAAAATATTGATTAAAACATATGAAACTAAACATTTCTTCAAGTTTACCACTTGATTTTATCTTAAACCTCATTTGTATCTTGACGATTAAAATCTGCGTTCAAACCTTTCATTATTCTTGAAAACACCTCAATCGAGAGGATGAACCAACCGCACTTCATCTACGGAAGAAAAGATTGATGCATATAGTTATGCACCTGAAAACACTTTGAACCTGAGTAAACGTTTAACATGTATCTGTGTTAGCTCCTTTGGCATTGTTATTACCGAAAATAACTTTGCAATTCCTTTCCAAAGTAGCCAATTTTGTCACAGCTCCATCAAATCAACTTCGATTGTTTATTTTTTAAAAAAGCTTCTAAGGTAGTTCCTTAATTGTAAAAATTATTATTATTATTATTATTATTATTATTATTATTATTATTATTATTATTATTATTATTATTATTATTATTATTATTATTATTATTATTATTATTAGTTTTATTATTATTATGATTATAATTATAATTATAATTATAATTATTATTGTTATTATTAGTATTATCATTAGTTATTATAATTATTATTACCATTATTATTATTATTTTGGTTACCATTATTATTATTATTATTATTATTATTATTATTATTATTATTATTATTATTATTATTATTAGAATTAGGAATATCATTAATGTTAATATTAGTAGTACCAATATGATTAAAACTATCATCTTAGTATAATTATCACTATTAAAATTAATATTATTAAAAGTAGTATTATTATCACCATTAACATTATTATTACTATAAGTATTATTAAAATCATTAATATTATTGTTATTATTATTATTTATTGTTATTATGATTAGTAATATTAATCCTATTATAAATAATACAATTTATTAGTACTTTCATAAATATTAGTATTAATACCATTTTATAAATAATAGAATTATTATTATTAACACAAGTATATTATTAATGTTATTATCACTATATTTATCATTGCTAATATTAACTTAGTATAATTAGAACTACTGTTTTGATGAACAAATGATATATATATATATATATATATATATATATATATATATATATATATATATATATATATATATATATATATATATATATATATATATATATATATATATATATATATTTAACACATATAACATAACAAAATATTTTTATATATAAAAGGAATATATGAAAAATAAATATATTATTAATATAAAAATGATATAATTAATAAGTTATATATAAAAATTATTCGATTATGATTATGTATATTAATACATATATGAATAATATAGGTTCGTGAATCCGAGGCCAACCCTGTATTGTTCAGTTCCGTCGTATGAATATTTTTACTACAAAATATTGTATTGTGAGTTCATTTGCTCCCTTTTACTCTTTACATTTTTGGGACTGAGAATACATGCGCTGCTTTATAACTGTTTTACAACTGCTTTATTAAATGCCTTTGAAATCTATATTTTTGAACTGAGATGCTTTTATAAATGTTTGACGAGATAGACACAAGCAAAACATTCCTCGAATGAATTATTATACAGACAGAAGTTCTGTTGATTATTATTGAATTAGGTGGACATGATAATGGCCACCAATTGATGAATATATTTTCCCCTGATTATTATTGCTTGGTAACCTAAGAATTAAAATTGGGTATGGCCCTAATTCATGCAAATCCTAAAGGTAGCTACCGGGTTTAACACCCCCACCCAGAATGTTAACTAGACGGAAGGGCTAGTGGGCGTGGTGTTTAGTACTTCGAAGTTTATATATTATACAGACGAGGATGTTTTGTTTTAGGGATATTATTGATGCGCATTATATGTTAAGGTCGGTTACCATATTGAGCAATGAAATCAAATTGAATGTTATGTATCGAGAGAATGATTTTTATACACAGGTTATGTGTATTATTTTTTTGCACGAGATATGTGCACGATTATTAAAAAATCGCGAGGCAACCTACGGGGGAGAAAAGGATACGAACCTACTCTGCTAAGCATTATGAAAAATGGTTTCGTACACGAGATAGGTGTACTGTATTTGAATCTTGTGGTCTATCAAAATGATGAATTTTATTGTTTGCGATAAACTTATGAACTCACCAACCTTTTGGTTGACACTTTAAAGCATGTTTATTCTCAGGTATGAAAGAAATCTTCCGCTGTGCATTTGCTCATTTTAGAGATATTACTTGGAGTCATTCATGACATATTTCAAAAGACGTTGCATTCGAGTCGTTCAGTTCATCAAGATTATTATTAAGTCAATTATAGTTGGATATATTATGAAATGGTATGCATGCCGTCAACTTTCGATTTAAAGAAAGTTTTTCTTTTAAAAATGAATGCAATGTTTGTAAAATGTATCATATAAAGGTCAAATACCTCGCAATGTAACCATATGTTATTGTATTCGACCTTATAGATTACGACGGGTCACTTCATGTGGTATCAGAGCGGTGGTCTTAGCGAACCAGGTCTTGCATTAGTGTGTCTAACTGATAGTTGTTTAGATTCATTAGTGAGTCTGGACTTCGATCGTGTCTGCATGTCAAAAGTTTTGCTTATCATTTCTAGTCGAAAATCATCTAGTTATCATCAGTAGGAAATTACCTGTTTATCATTCTTAGTCTAGACACGTCTTTCTGCATTGATTGCATGAATAGTGTATAGACAAAAATTCATATCTTAGTGTATCTACTAATTCATATCTTAGCGTATCTGTTACTGTAAACTTTGCCTAATATATTCCGTAAATTCCTCCGTAATCTACAAAATCTTTTGCTCTATATATGTAGATATTCTATGTAATTAGAATACCATCCAATAGCTGGAAATCATTTCATATCGAAAAACCCTTTACTCAATCGAACGAAATGGAACTCGCCACTAGTTCAAGTCCCTCGGATTCCGACAGCTATTCCGAGATGGAAACACAATTGAGCTCCAAAAGCAGTATAACCGGAATGGATCAACAAATCAGTCATCCCTAATTCTGGATGAATTGGGGATGGTTTCGTAGTCTAATTAATCATTAGAGATGCGAAGAAGGTGATCCCTTCCAGCAACCAAATTCACCTCTTGGTGAAGAACCTGAAGCACTTACCGGCGAACCTATCTGAAACACCATTTTCAACCTCATTTCCAGGGTAACTCGACACGATTATATTCTATCTACAATTCTAAACCTTACTCATCTGTCCGTTTCGACCGACAATCATCCCGGAATAATGGAAGAAGTCAATGAGCTTCGCGTTCGAGTAATCAATTTGGAGAATATGGTGCAAAACTTTACAGCTTCAGCAACATCACTAGCACCAACAGTATCACCAACAACCCAAGTTTTAACATCACATGCCTCAACATCTCATTCTGTACCTCGAGTATACTCATCGTTCTGCATGACGTTCTACATCATTTATCTTCATTCGACATGGCGATTATGTAATCTCTAATGTTTTAAAGATTATATATTCTCGTTCTAACGGTAAATCAAATGAGTTTAATATCATATTAACTCATTAAATCCATGATTACATCAGAAGAAAATATATATGTATATATGTTTTCATAAAGATTGTAATTAAAAGTTCTTTTGTACAAACTATTAATGGTGAAAATATTTTAACGGGTAGGTAATACCCGAGGAATATATTTAGATTTCACATTAATAAGTTACACTGTACATTTTTCGAATCTGATTCAACAGTCATTTACTATCCTACTTACATCCACCGATATACGTATCCGTTCACCGCAGAATAACCATTTTTATTCAATTTCATATTTGAATTTTGACCTATCAGAATCCAACAAGTAGCATAATGAAGAAAACATTTGACAAAATAAAATTTGTTAGAAACAAACAAATTAACTATGAGAAATTTTGTTAAGAATCCACGCTAACAAAATCCTAGCTAATTGTTCCTAGCCAACTGTTAATTTCTTATTACATTTTATTTATCGCAATTTATTTATCGCAATTTAATTATAGCAATTTAATTGTCGCAATTTTAATTTTTGCAATTTTATTTATCGTTATTTAATTTCTGTTATTTATTTTACGCACTTTATTTATCGTTATTTAAATACTGTTATTTACGCATTTTAAATATCGGCACACATATACAATGTTTCGACATATCATATAGACGTCATCTATATATATTATTTGGAATAACCATAGACACTCTATATACGGTAATGTTCGAGTTAGCTATACAGGGTTAAGGTTGATTCTCAAATAATATATACACTTTGAGTTGTGATCGAGTCTGAGACTTGTATACAATGGGTCACGATACGTATAAATTAATTCGAATATTATATATTAAATTATATATGAATTATTGAATTACTAACTATGGACTACCAACATTGGATAATTAAAAAGAATTAAAATATTGATTATAACATATGAAACTAAACATTTCTTCAAGTTGCCACTTAATTTCATCTAAAACCTCATTTGTATCTTGACGATTACAATCTGTGTTCAAACCTTTCATGATTCTTGAAAACACCTCAATCGAGAGGATGAACCAACCGCACATCAACTACGGAAGAAAAGATTGGTGCACATAGTTATACACCTGAAAACACTCAGAACCTGAGTAAACGTTTAACACGTATCTGTGCTAGCTCCTTTGGCGTTGTTATTACCGAAAATAACTATGCAATCCCTTTTCAAATTAGCCAATTTTGTCACAACTCCAACAAATCAACTTCAATTTTTTCATTCGAATAAACCTTATTATAAAGATTACCCCTTCATCATCGTTACCAGAGAACCTTTTATATTCCACCATATTACCAGCAGACGTACCAGCAACCTCGTTCCTTCTTGGCTTAAATCTCTCCGACAAATCACTATATATATATTGAAGTCTTATCATGAACTCATCGGCATCTTGTAACGAGAATTACCATACCAAGTACTGGGAAATCAGCAATCAGTGTTTTGAATCTTGCATCATTTCTACATCAATAGTTATATATGACATTCATCTCTTAGAATTATGAGATTTTATTCTGATATTCTGAAAAGCACCCAGTCTGCGAATCAATACTCTGAATTTTGAAAAGTTGAATGAAGCAACAAAAACTGTAAACGACCTTAACAGCCAAAAGTTGATGATAAAGAATAGTATGTTGGCAAAGCTCAGAAAAGTTGGAACTAGAAAACGGATTGAGCAAACTATGAAGGAGGCAGTGGACAAATCATAGAGACTAAACCTACCTTCAAAGAATCCAAATGATTCAGTATCTGCTGAAGTCATTAACGAATACCTTACTCCTGACTCTAAACCTTTTAATCTTATTCATCATCCTTCGATATTAAAAATTCTAAGATATCATATATCTTTCATTATATATATCCTCGATATTTCTAAAGATATTTTCATAACTATTCTTATCTGAAATTATTTATCTCTTCGCAATATCAGCGTTACATCAGAATGGAAACTGTTTTAGTTTCTAAATTCTGAAATATTTGAATTTAAAATATGAATGATTATGAAATAGTGTTGGAAACTGAAGCATGAGTTAGTATAATATAATGACACTTGATCAACGTGATTATATTACAGTAAGTCATGCTGAGTTTCTAATGAAACATGATGATTCACAGACCCTAATGTCATCATGTGCCATGTTACACGACTCTTACATTCCACCAAATCTCCAAACATATCTTCTTGATAGTTCTATTTTCCAGGATATTCTGGTAATTTGACAAATCAAGATTTTGCCATTACGATTTCCTTCTTAGAACATTAACTATATTCATTCCAAAATTCATATCTAGAAATTCTGGACCATTGCATACAGTGCTTAATCGCAAGAAGAGGAAACGAAAGAATGAAGCTCCGAAATAGAAATTGGAGTATAAATCGCAGCAAATCGGAGAAAACATTAACTGTGGATGACAAGGATTATAGAAGACAGAAGCAGGGACTTTGAAATATAAGGGAAGATATAAAGCCCAACAACAAACTGGAAATTACAAACCGTACATATAAATGCATATAGCAATATAAAGATACGGGAGAACTAAAAATACTATAAAACTAAGAGTATAGTAAAAGTAAATAGACTCTTCTGGAGGTAAATAAAAAAGAAGAATGACAGATATGAAAGTTAGGAATATATCAAGAAGCAGAACTGGATGGAGCATATTGACGAATGTTTTAAAGTATGAGTCGAGGGAGAAAGAAGAGAAGGTGTGAGTTGTAAGAAAATGAAGGGGGTTGATTTATAGTTAAAAAATAACCGACAGAGCAATCAAAATAGATCATCGCATTTAACCGAAGAGGATCCTAAATTCTCTAATTACTGAAGAATCAAATCTTATTACAAGGATTTTCTCCAAATCCCTTAAACTCTGGAAATCAATCTTGTCTACGTCAAAAGATATGACGAATCTACATTTACTCATTTCACTCTTTTGTGATAGCTTCACTCGTACTCTTCACATAATCGAGTTGATTTATCCATATTACTCAATGATGATAAAACTCTAATTTTCAGCTCGTATGCGTCATGAAAACATACTTATTGTCAGCTATGACCATCCCACTCAAATTTCGGGACGAAATTTCTTTAACGTGTAGGTACTGTGACGACCCGGAAATTTTCGACTAAATTTAAACTTGATCTTTATTTACTTTCGACACGATAAGCAAAGTCTATTTAATTAAATATCAAAAATCTTGAACTGTTCATATGGAACCATTTAACCTATGACTATTCCCGATGATTCACGAACCATTGTGTGTATGTAAGTATGTAAATAAATATAAAGATAAAAGTGTATATATGATATTTTGAGTTAATAAAATAAACTTTAATAAATTAGAATTAAACATATAAAACAATAAAACAATTAAGTAATTATATATAAATATATACATGATATTATTATGAATCTATATATATATGTGATTGCTATCAATAATTATTATATTGTAATTAAATTTTCAATAAATGTTATCATGTAACATATGATATAATTATTAAATATTACATAATTAATAAATAGTAATATTAATATATTAAATGTAATTACAAGTTTAATTATAGTCATTATATTGTTATTACATTCATTATTATTATTAACATTAATATTAATATTATTAAAATTATAATACTGAAATTTGATACATTTGAATTATTATTATTATTGTTAATATCATAATTATTACAACTAGTGGTAAAGTTATAATGTTAGTTATTATGATTAATATTAGTCTTATTATTAGACATTATTATTATTAATATTAATATTGTATTCTATTGTGATTAATATATGTACTAGTATTTAATTAATAATAATATGAAAATTATTATTAATATTACTATGAACATTATCATTAATAATTATTCTTATCAGTAAAATAATTATTTATTTGTTATTATTATTAATAAAATCATTATTAATATAATTAGTATAATTATTAAATTATTTAATTATTAATTATTAATTATTAGAATTATTGATATTGATATTATCATTATTATTATTATTATTATTATTATTATTATTATTACATTTGAGAACATCCGAGTTACTGTAGACTCGATTTTTTAATTTAAAAAATGTAACTTTGTCTTTTCACACGTTAGATACTTATCACATGAGGTACAAGAAGCTTCTGGCACTTTGCCCCTCAAATTTAATCTCAGTTTTTTTCCCCACATACTTCTTCATTATGTTTCTCACACAACAACCATCCCAGCTTCGACTCCACCACGAACCATCACTATCGTCGCTACCACCGCCGCCGTCGTCGCTACCACCGCCACCTCCGCTGCTACCATATCCTCCACCATCACCGCCGGAATTGCCACCACCATTGCACTTAGTCGTCTTCTGCCCTTTCTAGATCAACAAAGTAAGAATTCTTTCCTTCAGTTTGATTTACGATTTTTTTATGGTCTTTCGATCTTTAATTCTCGAACCTAGAGCGTATAAGTCGTAGGTTTGTTTGTCAATTGAAAAAATTACAAGTAATTACATGATCTAAATTAGTGTGTGTTTGTTGAGACCACTAATTTAGTGATTCTTTATTTAGTGTTCATTAGTCATGAAAAGACCATGTTTTCCAGCCGTTTTGGGAGTTTCAATTCCGATAACAATACCGGTAACAAAAATGGAGGTATAAATAGAAGGTAGTAACATTGATTCTGATTGTTTGTGAGTTGAAATCATTTACGGTTTACGTTTGTGTTGTTTTTTAAGCATAGAAAAGCTCAGAATTCGCAATTAATTATTTGTGTAACTTTGTAACCTCACATGTGTTATTCTTATTTGTTCTTGCAGGTTACTGGACAAAGATTGGGTGTTGGTTTTCTCAAGTAAGTTTTGATTATATTTATAGTTTTTATTATTAATTTAGTTAGGTGGCTACTTTAGTATAGGCTATTCTTTGGTTTTAGTTGTCTAGAGCATAGATTGATATATAGTTTTGTTTAGAATATGTAGGTGTTTCGGTTATCATTTACAATAGTATAATGCAGCCTAAAAACGTCAAAGAAGGTTATCTGTCAACGTTGAAGTTTTATCTGAAAGTGGCGAGAATATTTTGTTTGTTGTGAATACACCATCCGTGTCTTCGAGACAATCTTCGGTTAGGAACATGTTTAGATATTGTAATCATATGGCGGGTTAAACCTCTTATCAACCGCTTTGCGATGTTGGCTCCACGCAACTTCTGCAGCTGACGTAAAGAATACTCAGTATTATGGTATCGGTTCATCAGGTGTTCTTCAGCATGTTGATTTCAATGGTAAATCTCTATTTGTGTAATATTTCCATTCTTTTTGATCTATTAATATGTAGTTGTGTAGCTTTTGTTTAACTGATTTAAAATGTGGCAGCGTCTAATAACAGACATTGTGAACGACCATCTTATTCTGGTGATCGTATATATCGATTATCTCTCAATAATGATGCAGGCGTGTTTAGTGCTCAAGGTATGTTGTGCTAAAAGTTATGTTACTCTAGGATTAGATAATTATTACTTCCTAAGATTATCTTGGTTTGTTTTCCAGGCGTTTCGTCATTTTAACAAGATTTGGGTGGCTGTAGTTATAGTTGTATCAGTTGTGATGCTAATTTTTGGTTCGGGGTGATCACTGCGCTATCATTGTTGTTGTCAACAAGGTCGTGTGTGGGTTTCTAGAGATGTAGATCCGCCTGACATGATGAATTCTGATGGAAAGTAATCATTCTATGGAGAACATAAGGATGTATAACTAGATGTTCAGTATGACTTCTTTTGGTGCCCGAGTAGACGACTCAATTAACATTGGTGGGTCGCCCTATGTCTTCATCGCAATTAGTTCGTGATGGGTGACGAATTCGGGTGGTAATTACCGGCACCAACTTATTATCACATTTACAAATTACAGACCCCATTTTATACAACCAAAGCAGCTAACAAATACTCCAACTAATCATCTTCGCAAGCGTACTTCAGCTTACGAGCTTACCGAAAACTCACTACTACCTAAAACCTAACATACCCGCATTTCATGACTTAATGATCATGTAAGTATTTCCTGCTTAACACTAACATGTTAGGCCGAAAATGAACAGAGCTAACTACTTCGACAAACATGAAAAGGTACCAACATGATTACACTGTCGACCTATCAACAACATGAATAGAACACCGTTCACGAATCCATAGGAATAAAAATACAGGAATATGAAAAACATCGCATACATACTCGCAGGAAATTGCTACACTTTTCAAGGTAACTTTACATTTATATATTACACTAAATATTCGCACAAATAAATCTATATGAATAACACAATGTATTAAGAAATTGTTGACCCAAAATCTACCTTATCTGAAGTTTTATACCATGTGTAGTTTGGCTTCCCTCAGAAGAATTGACATTAAATCCGATAATGTTGATTAAGTTTACAACATATAATAACATACTTCGGCCATATTGGCTTGGAAAATAACTACCAAACATGCAAAAAGAAACTCAAGATATCAGAGCTGGTATAGGTTGGATCGATCACAGACAACAAGACGATAACCACAGGAACTAACAGTCATCCCAGCAAAAATCTTTCAAAACTGTAACAAAAAATCAACTGCATGTACTGTTTTAAGGTGATCTTTCAAGACGACACTGGAGAGGCTAGATTTACTTTCTTTGAAGAATCAGTAACAAAACTTACAGGCCAACCATGCCAATCAATCATATCATAAATATAACCTGAAAAACGCCAACAATTACCACTAATAATCAAAGGTCTGGAAGGTACAAGACACATCTTTTAATTCCAATTCGGCTCCTCCCTCCTAAACCAGCCCAACGAATAAATAGTCAAGCACTTTTTCAAACCATCAACTGTAACCGAAAACGCAAGTTGCACTTCGTCATCCACAACACCAAATGAAAGCACATCAGCAAAGAGGCAGCTCCCATTGTAGCAAGGTATGTAAAAAACTATTTTCTATTAACTAATTCCAATAACATATCGACACCACTAACAAACAATGTTACACGCCACATGATAGATACACCAGCAAAAGATTTAAAGGGAAACAAGGAAAAAGAACTTTAAGACTAAAGCAAGTTTAAATCAGGATGACAACCGCTTTTAGGGACTACTGTAATAGCAACGTATGTACAACTGATTCTCTTTCTCTCTCTTTTGTAACATAAAAACAAACTATTATCCTACATTCCTACTCTTTTATAAGTAACCAACAGTGCCTGTAATATAAATAACGTTTTAGTCATGTTATTGTGTATACAGTTGGTGTTATATGACACTACTACTTAATAGCGTCAACGAAATGTGACTCTATGATGGCCAGCTGTTTGACCGCAGCGAAGCGCGGTTGGCCAATTGGCTTGTTAGTATTAATTTTATTGGCTTGTTAGTATTAATTTTATTATTATTACTATCTATATACTTAATATTAGTATTAATATTACTAATAATACATGTATATATTTATTAATATAGATTATAATCAGATACATATACATATACTTATACAAAATACAGTACATACATATTAAATACATACATATATATATATATATATATATATATATATATATATATATATATATATATATACACGTATCTATACTTAAGGAATCAAATTCAGTTTCCAGTTGCAATCAAACTGTATCTAATTTTGTTTCTTGTCTCATAAACTGATAAACATCCTAATCAATCGTACAAATCAAGTCGATATGGTAATCTGTTTTTATCTTATATTTTCCTGAACGAATGTTATTCTGTGGAGCCAATCAAGCTATAAAACAAACGCCATTTGAGTCAATTAAACTGTAATAATGCCACATAATCTTTATATAATTTTCTGTTATCACAAATTGGATTAAAACATAGAAATTCAATTTCAGTTTTTAAGAAAAAAGGTCGCCCGCTCTGTTTTTACTCCATTTTCCAAAAGCTCGATTTCCTAACAAATTTTAAAAATCCTTTAATGCAGTTTTATTAGGAATCTTTCTCTAAAACTATCTGCAAAGTTTCAAGGTCCAATTCATTATAAGGAATTCCAATTTTTGAGTCAAACTTCTTATTTCAAAAGTCAAACGGGTTGTTAATCGCGAAATTTGATTTCAGTTCGAGGTTTTAAGATCAATTGAAGGTCCAGATAGTTTTTAGGAATCGTTTACAACTTCTTTCATGTTATAACTTTTATCTAAAACGAACTAGAATTCAAGAATTGGATTTGAGTTCATGTGGTGTTCTAACGGGCTGTTACAGTTTTTTTTTTTTTTACGTTTATTTTATTTTATTTTTCGTTTTAATCAATTCAAACAACCACACAAACTATTTCTGTTTCAAAAATCATAACATAAATTTGATTCACAAGCTAACTGATATGATTGGGTTAAGAGATTGATTGCAAATTTGAAGAAGATAATGGAACTGAGTAATACGGGTTATATAGTTTAGGCTGTATAATTAAAACAGCAATACAAGCAGTAGCTCGATGGTTTAGTGTGGTTATGGGTGAGCGAGAGGTCATGGGTTCGAGCCCGGGTTTGGGCACTTTATTTTTTAAAAAAAGCTTCTAAGGTAGTTCCTTAATTGTAAAAATTATTATTATTATTATTATTATTATTATTATTATTATTATTATTATTATTAGTTTTATTATTATTATGATTATAATTATAATTATAATTATTATTGTTATTATTAGTATTATCATTAGTTATTATAGTTATTATTACCATTATTATTATTATTTTGGTTACCATTATTAGTATTATTATTATTATTAGAATTAGAATTAGGAATATCATTAATGTTAATATTAGTAGTACCAATATAATTAAAACTATCATCTTAGTATAATTATCACTATTAATATTAATATTATTAAAAGTAGTATTATTATCACCATTAACATTATTATTACTATAAGTATTATTAAAATCATTAATATTATTGTTATTATTATTAGTTATTGTTATTATGATTAGTAATATTAATCCTATTATAAATAATACAATTTATTAGTACTTTCATAAATATTAGTATTAATACCATTTTATAAATAATAGAATTGATATTATTAACACAAGTATATTATTAATGTTATTATCACTATATTTATCATTACTAATATTAACTTAGTACAACTAGAACTACTGTTTTGATAAACAAATGAAATATATATATATATATATATATATATATATATATATATATATATATATATATATATATATATATATATATATATATATATATAACACATATAACATAACAAAATATTTTTATATATAAAAGGAATATATGAAACATAAATATATTATTAATATAAAAATGATATAATTAATAAGTTATATATATAAAAACTTATTCGATTATGATTATGTATATTAATACATATATGAATAATAATGGTTCGTGAATCTGAGGCCAACCCTGTATTGTTCAGTTCCGCCGTATGAATATTTTTACTACAAAATATTGTATTGTGAGTTCATTTGCTCTCTTTTACTCTTTACATTTTTGGGACTGAGATTACATGCGTTGCTTTATAAATGTTTTACAACTGCTTTATTAAATGCCTTTGAAATCTATATTTTTGGACTGAGATGCTTTTATAAATGTTTGACGAGATACACACAAGCAAAATATTCCTTGAATGAATTATCATACAGACAGAAGTTCTGTTGATTATTATTGAATTGGGTGGACATGATAATTGCCACCAATTGATGAATATATTTTCCCCTGATTATTATTGCTTGGTAACCTAAGAATTAGAATCCGGTATGGCCCTAATTCACGCGAATTCTAAAGGTAGCTACCAGGTTTAACACCCCCACCCAGAATGTTCACTAGACGGAAGGGCTAGTGGGCGTGGTGTTTAGTACTTCGAAGTTTATATATTATACAGACGAGATGTTCTGTTTTGGGGATATTATTGATGCGCATTATATATTAAGGTCGGTTACCATGTTGAGCAATGAAATCAAGTTGAATGTTATGTATCGAGAGAATGATTTTTATACACAGGTTATGTGTTATTTTTGTGTACGAGATATGTGCACGATTATTTAAAAATCGCGAGGCAACCTACGGGGGAGAAAAGGATACGAACCTACTCTGCTAAGCATTATGAAAAATGGTTTCATACACGAGATAGGTGTACTGTATTTGAATCTTGTGGTCTATCAAAATGATGAATTTTATTGTTTACGATAAACTTATGAACTCACCAACCTTTTGGTTGACACTTTAAAGCATGTTTATTCTCAGGTATGAAAGAAATCTTCCGCTGTGCATTTGCTCATATTAGAGATATTAATTGGAGTCATTCATGACATATTTCAAAAGACGTTGCATTCGAGTCGTTGAGTTCATCAAGATTATTATTAAGTCAATTATAGTTGGATATATTATGAAATGGTATGCATACCGTCAACTTTCGATGTAAAGAAAGTTTGTCTTTTAAAAATGAATGCAATGTTTGTAAAATGTATCATATAGAGGTCAAATACCTCGCAATGTAACCATATGTTATTGTATTCGTCCTTATGGATTAGGATGGGTCGCTTCATTATATGCGTCATGAAAACGTACTTATTGTCCGCCATGACCATTCCAATCAAATTTCGAGACGAAATTTCTTTAACGGGTAGGTACTGTGATGAACTGGAAATTTCCAACCAAATTTAAACTTGATCTTTATTTGATTTCGACATGATAAGCAAAGTCTGTAATGTTGAGTCTTAAAATTTATGGAACTGTTTAGATGGATTCAGTTAACCTTTGACTAATCCCGACGATTCACGAACGATTGTTATAAATAAATATGTATGTGTATTTATGTAAATATAATTATAAGTGTATATATTAATTTAAATTAATATAATACAAACAAATCATTTAAATTGAATTGAAAATTTAAAATAATATATATAATAATTAAGTTACTAATAAAATGAATATATTATATAATTAGTAAATATAACATAAATAATAATGTATAACATTAATTACAAGTTAAAATATAGTTGTTATAATATTATTACTTTTAGTATTATTAAAATAAATATATTAATATTAACATCAGAATTAATAATAGTATGATATAATTATGAAATCAGATATGTATAAATTATTAGATTATTATTATTATTGTTAATATTATTATTATCATTTAATATTATTTATATTGTTAAAATTGGTATTATTATCAGTGTTATTAATAATATTATTATCATTATTTTTTTTCATTATTGTTATTATTAATATCATTATATTGTTATTATATTTACTTTTATTATTATTATAAGTATTTCTATTATTATTATTATTAGTATTATTATTATTATTATTATTATTATTATTATTATTATTATAATTAATAATAAGTATTATTAATATAATTTTTATTAATTAGAACTATTATTATTACTTATATATATATATATATATATATATATATATATATATATATATATATATATTATTAATATAGATTATATAAATACAGATATAATATATATACAGCTATATATAATAAATAAATAAATAAATACAGCTATATATAAAATACCGATATAATAAAACGCGTAACCTGTTATCTATCACAATCAAATTATTTTAGTTTCTGTTCATGATTTGTACTATATTTCTTCTATATCGAATTCACATCCACTATGAAACAAATTCTGTTAAAAATCCCTGTCTGCTTTTAATTTTTGTTGTGGTTATTTTCTTTTTCTGTTCTTTGATTTATCTGAAGGGTTATGAGTTGACAACCAGATTTGGGTTATAAATAAATCAGATTCAGATATTAAGAACCATTATATATGTACTACCATTATCAATTATACCTTCAATTTGGAAATTTAAAACAGAAAAATTAAAAGAAAACCCATTTTACCTCTGTTTTTTAGTTCATCTTTTAAAAAGCTCTAATTTGGATTGCATTTCAAAATGTAATAATGCAATTCTGTTAGGAATTCCTTTTGCAAACTTTCTGTAAAATTTCAAAGTCCAATTCATCATATCAAATTTCAATTCGTGAGTCAAAGTTTGATTTCAAAAAAAGTCAACGATTGTGTTCATCACAAATTTCATTTTTGGCTTAATGTTTTTGTTGAAATTAAGGATCGAGAAAGTTTCTAGGATTTATTTAGAACGTGATTCATTCAATAATCGAGGTCTAAAACATTTTAAAAGTTCGATTTTGAATTAAAGTTTATACGCGTTCTTAAAAAGCTGTTGCAGCTTCTTTTTTTTATTTTTTTTGTTTTAATTGATTTTAATCCACCTCTAATCATTTCTGTATCGTCTACAAATCCTAAACATTTAATAAGAAACATTTTTCTTAGTGGTATCGAACTCTGGTCGATTATTGAAACAAAGAAGAGGAAGAAGGAATAACACAGAAAAGGTTTTTATAAATTTAAGTTGTGGTTATTTTCAGAAAAACAAGGATGGCGAATTGGTTACGGTCTTATGTTGAGGAACGAGAGGTCTCGGGTTCGAGTCACGTTTCTAATGACCCGTCCTAATCCATCTGGACGAATACATTACATTTGGTTACATCGTGAGGTATTTGACCTCTAAATGATACATTTTACAAACATTGCATTCGTTTTTAAAAGACAAACTTTCATTACATCGAAAGTTGACGACATGCATACCATTTCATAATATATCCAACTATAATTGACTTAGTAATAATATTGATGAACTCAATGACTCGAATGCAACGTCTTTTGAAATATGTCATGAATGACTCCAAGTAATATCTCGAGAATAAGCAAATGCACAGCGGAAGATTTCTTTCATACCTGAGAATAAACATGCTTTAAAGTGTCAACCAAAAGGTTAGTGAGTTCATAATTTTATCGTAAACAATAAAAATTCATCATTTTGATAGACCACAAGATTCAAATACAGTACACCTATCTCGTGTACGAAACCATTTTCATAAATTTTAGTAACCGTACACATATCTCGTGTACAAAAATATCATACACATAACCTGTGTATAAAATCATTCTCTCGATACATAACATTCACTTTTCATTCATTGCTTGGCTTGGTAACCGACCTTAACATATAATGCGCATAAATAATATCCCCAAAACAGAACATCTCGTCTATATAATAATCATATAAACTTCGAAGTACTAAACACCACGCCCACTAGCTCTTCCGTCTAGTGAACATTCTAGGTGGGGGTGTTAAACCCGGTAGCTACCTTTAGGATTCGCGTGAATTAGGGCCATACTCGTTTCTAATTCTTAGGTTACCAAGCAATAATAATCAGGGAAAATATTCACAACAATTAGTGGCAATTATAACGTCCAACTAATTCAATAATAATTCACAGAACTTCTGTCTGTATAATAATTCATTCGAGGAATATTTTGCTTGTGTCTATCTCGTCAAACATTTATAAAAGTATCTCAGTTCAAAAATATAGATTTCAAAAGCATTTAATAAAGCAGTTGTAAAAACAGCGCATGTATTCTCAGTCCCAAAAAAATGTAAAGAGTAAAAGTGAGCAAATAAACTCACTATACGATATTTTGTAGTAAAAATATGCATACGACGGAACTGAACAATGCAGGGTTGGCCTAAGATTCACGAACCTATATCATTGATGTGTATATTAACATATATACTCGTAATCAAATAAATAAATCTTAAGTTATATTACTAAATAATTTAAATATAACTATTTTATATATATTATATATTAAATTCTTATTAAAGTATTTTAATGTATATTATTTATTACAAATATTATATAATGTTTTAAAGTTAATATTTACCTATATGATTATATATACCCAAAATACATTTATATATGCTATGTAAATTAATTAATGTTAGATAATTATAGATAATAACATTTTAAATAAAATAGCATGTAATATTAATATAGTCATGATATATGTAGTAAAATATATTTTTATATAAGTATCCTTTTTTTTTGTTAAAATAATAATTATAATAATACTAAAATAATGATAATAAAATGTTATATGTTAATACCTATAATAATAAAAATAATAATAATAATAATAATAATAATAATAATAATAATAATAATAATAATAATAATAATAATAATAATAATAATAATAATAATAATAATAATGATAATAAGATGATAATATTAATAAATGAATAGATAAGTAACTACCTCAAAGGAGTAGTCCTAAAAAAAATGCCCAAGTCCGGGCTTGCACCCGCGACGTCCCGCTAACCCGATCAACATAATTCTCTCGTCATCACATCATTATTATCATTCTACCCGTTACAAAAAATCATTTCATCATTTTTATTTTCCTAATCAATAACGAGTCATCCATCATCATCTATCATATCATCGATTATCATTATCATGTATTATCTAATCCAACTCATCACCAATTCTATGATCTAGCCCAAATTTCATTCAGTCCAATTAGTGTAAACTCTTCAGCCCACTTTAGCAAAGAATAGGTTTTGGCCCAAATAAAAAAAATAACCTGCGGCCCAAGTATGATCCAATAACAAAGTTTAAGTAATAATAGCAGTAGATTTATTGGGTGATGTTGTAGGTAGACAAGAATAAGCGAAAGCTGGAGACCGGATTAAATACATAAATGGAACACTAACAGTCGTAGGTAACATCATCATCATCCCATGCGTATCATCATGATCATCCTGTTTAACACCATCATCATCATCAAATTATCATCATGATCATCCCATCACGATCATCATCTCGTCTTCATCATCTTTCCTCATAATCATCATCTTTCTTAAAATAGCATAGCAGCAGCCTTTCGATGACAGTGATCATAGATACACAAATAACCTGTCGTTTGGTGATGGATTTCGGGGGAAAACTCGAACGGAAACGAATTAATCGGTGGTGGCTATGGTTTAGGAAACTGTTATGGGTTGATTTTATGGTGGTGTTGGTATTTGAATATAACCAGAATAAAAGCAGTAGCGAGATCCAAAGGTGATGGTTTAGTGGAGTTCTTCGAACATGCTAGAAACCATGGTCAACCGGAAATAGTTGCAGTGTTTTGGAGAAGATGATCAATAGTAACAAGAAGCAACAACAAAGGTTTCAAAGGTTTTGTGGTGGTTTGTATTGTAGCCGTTACAGCCGAGAAAAAGAAAGGGTTTTTATTTTGGGTTTGGGGTCGTCCAATACAAAAAAAAATGGGTTTGATGGTGATGTTAAAATAGAAAAATGATGATCAAAGGTGGTGGTAATAATATGGTGCTCGATGTGTCGTGGTGGTTTATTGCGAAACAGATACACTCTATAGCAGCAACCGGTGGTGCATCAAGTTGTGGTTAAATGGGTGGTGGCAGGTGTGGTTATACCCGATGGTGGTTACTTTAATGGTGGTGATGATTGTGATCCTAGTGGTGGCGGTCAAGGTGATGGAAGATGGTTTTCATGTTGAAGATGGTTATCGGTTAGAGGTGATGGTGTTCACGGTGGTGGTGTGGTGATGTTTTCGGGTTTGATCTTGCAACCCAAAGAGGAACCGAAGATGTTGTGGTGTCTTGTGATCAAATTTGAAATAATAGTCTAGTAGTAGTAACCAATATAACTTAGGTGTTGTGTTGGGTTGATGACTAAAGCTGGTGATTAAATGATGGATTTATAGAAGCAAGAAAAGAGAATGGAAATAGTATGCATGAAACAGTTCTGGGGTAGGTGATATCTTTGTTTTTGATTAACACAACACTAACTCTCATATTGAAATCTTAAACCACGGCTGCATACTTGAAACAAGTGGGAGTATTATAAAGATAATCATTGTACTAGAAAGTTGAAAACATTATAAATAAATATGAATCATACAATTTTTAAAACATGTTAAAATAATTAGCCGCCCCTCCAGTGTCATTACTCTATCTACAGTTTTCAACGGATATTATATCGTACTCCGTTGATAATTAGTGGTGGATAAAAGTTCTCAGAAAAATTTCATATTTTTAAATTAGCTATATTTATTTATTTTGGTCATTATGATATAAAATTCGATCATTAACTATTAAATAAAAATTACATCAACTGTCCCTCTCAATTCTAGGTAAAATATAAAAAGTGTTAAAATTTAATAACTAGGTCCTAAATACATTTTTTGTAAGCCTAAAATTTATAGAACTCATTTTCGGATCACCGTTTATTTTAAAATCATATAAGTTTGAATTAAACTTCTCTAAATAATAATCGAAACGTCCAACGAGTATTACAATGATTAAATAATTATATTTAGTATACTCTATACATATATTTATATTTATTTTTATATGTATACACATTTATTTACAAATAATGGTTCGTGAATCGTCGAGAATGGTCGAAGGTCAATTAAATATATAAAACAGTTCAACATTTTTGAGACTCAACCTAACAGACTTTGCTTATCGTGTCGAAATCATATAAAAATTAAGTTTAAATTTGGTCAGAAATCTCCGGGTCGTCACAGTACCTACCTGTTGAAGAAATTTCGTCCCGAAATTTGATTGGAATGGTCATGGCTGACAATAAATATGTTTTCATGACGCATACGAGCTAGAAATTAGAGTTTTTATCATCAGTGAATAATATAGATCAAACAATTCATTTATGTGAAGAGTGCGAGTGAAGCTATCACAAAAGAGTGAAATAAGTAGATGTAGGTTCGTCACGGTTGATTTTCGGAATTCAAGGAATTTAGAGAAAATCTTCGTAATAAGATTTGATTCTTTGGTAATTAAGAAAATTAGGATCTTCTTTGATTAAATGCAATAATCTGTTTTGATTGCTCTGTCGAATATTTCACTATAAATGAACTTCTTTCGTCCCATTATTTCCACAACTCTCATTTTTATACTTAAATTCATATTTCCGAAACATTTGTCAAATTATCAGAAGTCACTGGAAAAGATAGAATTATCAAGAAAATATATTCTTGATTTTGTTTATAGATTAGATAGAGTGTAAGAGTTGTGTAACATGGCACATGATGATGGTACTGTGAATCATCACGTTTTATTAGAAACTCAGCATGACTTACTGTAATATAATCACGTTGATCAAGTGTCATTATATTATACTAACTCATGCTTCAATTTCCAACACTACTTCAAAAACATTTTTAATTTAAACTTGAATTTTTCAGAAATTTAGAAACTAAAACAGTATCTTTTATGATATAATACAGATAATACGGAGAGATAATTAATATCGGATCAGAATAGTTATGAAAATATCTTCTGAAATATCGAGGATATTTATAATGACAGATACGATGATATTTTAGAATTTCTAATATCGATGGATGATGAAGAAATTCATTCACAATGATTTAGAGCAATTATGGAGCAAGGTATTCGCTAATGACTTCAGCAGGTACTGAATCATTTGGATTCTTTGAATACAGGTTTAGTCTTTGTGATTTGTTCAGAGACTCCTTCATAGTTTGCTCAATCCGTTTTTCAGTACAAATTTTTCCATTGAGTGTTTCCATCACTCCATTCTTTATCATCAAACTTTTGACTGTTAAGGCAGTCTTCAGTTTTCACTGCTTCCTTAGTTTTTTTCAAAACTCGGAAAACTGATTCATAGGCTAAAGCGCTTTTCAGAAATTCAGAATTGAAGATCATAATTCTAGGAGATTAAGGTTATATGTATACAAGTAACTGTTGATGTAGAAACGCTGCGAGATTCGAAATACTGGTTGCTGATTCTCGGTAATTGGTATGGCAAATTTTCGTTACAAGATGCGGATGTGTATATGATAGGGTTTTTGGTATATATAATGATTTTTCGAAAAATCAAAGATCAAAGGAGTTACTGGTAAGTTTACTGTTAATGTGGTGGAATATAAACGGTTCCCCGGTAACAATGACGAAAAGGGTAATCGTATATATATCAGGGTTATAATAAGGCTATTTCGGATGAAAAGTCGAGGTTGACTTGCTGGAGCTGTGATAAAATTTGCTACTTTGAAAGGGATTACCAAGTAATTTTAGGTAATAATAACACTAAAGGAAGTAGCACAGCTACGTGTTAAATGTTTACTCAGTTTTCGAATGTTTTTCATGTGCATAACTATATGCATAAATCTTTTCTTTCGTAGATGAAGTGTGGTTGGTTCATCCTCTCGATTGAGGTGTTTTCAAAAATCATGAAAAGTTAGAACGCAGATTATAATCGTCAAGATACAAATGAGGTTTAAGGTGAAATCAAGTGGCAAACTTGGAGAAATGTTTAGTTTCATATGTTATAATCAATATTTTAATTCATTTTAATTGTCTAATGTTATTAGTCCACAGTTAGCAGTCTACAATTAGTAATTCAACAATTCATATATAGTTTAATATATTATATTCGAATTAATTAGTACATGTCGTGACCCGTTATATACATGTCTCAGAATCGATCACAACTCAAAGTATATATATTATTTGAGAATCAACCTCAACCCTGTATAGCGAACTCGATCATTACAGTATATAGAGTGTCTATGGTTATTCCAAATAATATATATAGATGACATCGATATGATATGTCAAAACCTTGTATACGTGTCCCGATTTAAAGTGCGTAAAATAAATAACAGAAATTAAATGACAATAAATAAAATTGCGAGAATTTAAATTGTGATAAATAAATTGCGATAATTAAAAGGTAATACGAAATTAACAGTTAGCTAGGAATAGTTAGCGTGGATTCTTAACAAAATTTCTCATAATTAATTTGTTTGTTTCTAACAAATTTTATTTTGTCCAATGTTTTATTCATTATGCCACTTGTTGGATTCTTATAGGTCAAAATCCAAATATGAAATTGAATGAAAATGGTTATTCTGCGGTGAATGGATACGTATATCTGTGGATGTAAGTAGGATAGTAAATGACTGTTGAATTAGATTCGAAGAATGTACAGTGTAACTTATTAATGTGAAATCTAAATATTCCTCGGGTATTACCTACCCGTTAAAATATTCTCACCATTAACAGTTTGTACAAAAGAATTTTTAATTACAATCTTTATGAAAACATATATACATATATATTTTCTTCAGATGTAATCATGGATTTAATGAGTTAACATGATATTAATCTCATTTGCTTTTCGGTTTGAGCTAGAATAAATAATCTCTAAAACTTTTAGAAATCACATATTCTTTGCAGAATATTTCTTCAATGAAGTTATGGAACAATACTTCATCGTTCATTGTTGTTGGTACTCCTTGGTATCTATGGTGCGTAGGACATTGATGTTCGTGGGACATATTGTAAAGTTGAGGTTTGAGACGCAGTTGTGGTTGGAGGTGGTAATGGTACTGTTGGCGTTGATGATAGTGGTACTGGTTATGCTGCTGGTGCTGCTGCTGGTGTTTGTAACCTTTGCACCATATTCTCCAAAGCCATTACCCGAGCGCGAAGTTCGTTAACTTCTTCTATTACGCCGGGGTGATTGTCGGTTCGGACAAGCGGATAAATAAGATCTAGAATTTGATATAGTATATAATCGTGATGGGATACTCTAGAAATGAGAGAGAAGATGGTGTTTCGAACAGGTTCGCCGGTAAGTGCTTCAGGTTCATCGCCAAGAGGTGAATGTGGTGGATCGAAAGGATCACCTTCTTCTTGTATCCAATGATTGAGGAGGCTACGAACCCAGCCCCAATTCATCCAGAATAGATTATGGCTAATCGGTTGATCCATTCCAGTTACACTGCTTTCGGAGCTCGAGTGAAAATCCATATCGGAATAGTTATCGGAATCTGACGAACTTGAACTAGTTGCGGAATTCATCTTGCACGGTTAGGTAAAGGATTTTATGAAATGATTTTCGGATATCGGATGATATTCTAATTACATAGAATATCTATGTATAGTACAGAAGATCCCGTAGATTACGAGAAAATTAAGGAAACGTGTCAGACAAAGTCTACAGTAACAGATACGCTAAGATATGGATTAGCAAACACGCTAAGATATGAATTTTGTCTCCACACTATTCATGCAATCAATGCAATAAGAAGTGTCTAGACTAAGAATAATAAGAAGGTAATTTTTGACATGAAATGGTAAGCAAAACTTTTGACATGCAGACATGGTCGAAGTCCAGACTCACTAATGCATCCTAACGACTTATCAGTTAGACACACTAATGCAGACCTAGTTCGCTAAGACCACCGCTCTGATACCAACTCTAATGACCCGTCCTAATCCATCTGGACGAATACATTACATTTGGTTACATCGCTAGGTATTTGACCTCTAAATGATACATTTTACAAACATTGCATTAATTTTTAAAAGACAAACTTTCATTACTTCGAAAGTTGACGACATGCATACCATTTCATAATATATCCAACATAATTGACTTAGTAATAATATTGATGAACTCAACGACTCGAATGCAACGTCTTTTGAAATATGTCATGAATGACTCCAAGTAATATCTCTAGAATGAGCAAATGCACAGCGGAAGATTTCTTTCATACCTGAGAATAAACATGCTTTAAAGTGTCAACAAAAAGGTTGGTGAGTTCATAAGTTTATCGTAAACAATAAAAATTCATCATTTTGATAGACCACAAGATTCAAATACAGTACACCTATCTCGTGTACAAAACCATTTTCATAAATCTTAGTAACCGTACACATATCTCGTGTACAAAAATATCATACACATAACCTGTGTATAAAATCATTCTCTCGATACATAACATTCACTTTTCATTCATTGCTTGGCTTGGTAACCGACCTTAACATATAATGCGCATAAATAATATCCCCAAAACAGAACATCTCGTCTGTATAATAATCATATAAACTTCGAAGTACTAAACACCACGCCCACTAGCTCTTCCGTCTAGTGAACATTCTGCGTGGGGGTGTTAAACCCGATAGCTACCTTTAGGATTCGCGTGAATTAGGGCCATACCCGTTTCTAATTCTTAGGTTACCAAGCAATAATAAACAGGGGAAATATTCACAACAATTAGTGGCAATTATAACGTCCAACTAATTCAATAATAATCCACAGAACTTCTGTCTGCATAATAATTCATTCGAGGAATGTTTTGCTTGTGTCTATCTCGTCAAACATTTATAAAAGTATCTCAGTCCAAAAATATAGATTTCAAAGGCATTTAATAAAGCAGTTGTAAAAACAGCGCATGTATTCTCAGTCCCAAAAAAATGTAAAGAGTAAAAGGGAGCAAATAAACTCACTATACGATATTTTTTAGTAAAAATATGCATACGACGGAACTGAACAATGCAGGGTTGGCCTCGGATTCACGAACCTATATCATTGATGTGTATATTAACATATATACTCGTAATCAAATAAATAAATCTTAAGTTATATTACTAAATAATTTAATTATAACTATTTTATATATATTATATATTAAATTCTTATTAAAGTATTTATTGTATATTATTTATTACAAATATTATATAATGTTTTAAAGTTAATATTTACCTATATGATTATATATACCCAAAATACATTTATATATGCTATGTAAATTAATTAATGTAAGATAATTATAGATAATAACATTTTAAATAAAATAGCATGTAATATTAATATAGTCATGATATATGTAGTAAAATATATTTTTATATAAGTATCCTTTTTTTTTTGTTAAAATAATAGTTATAATAATACTAAAATAATGATAATAAAATGTTATATGTTAATACCTATAATAATAATAATAATAATAATAATAATAATAATAATAATAATAATAATAATAATAATAATACTAATAATAATAATAATAATAATAATAATGATAATAATAATGATAATAAGATGATAATATTAATAAATGAATAGATAAGTAACTACCTCAAAGGAGTAGTCCTAAAAAAATGCCCAAGTCCGGGTTTGCACCCGCGATGTCCCGTTAAACCGATCGACATAATTCTCTCGTCATCACATCATTATTATCATTCTACCCGTTACAAAAAATCATGTCATCATTTTTATTTTCCTAATCAATAACGAGTCATCCATCATCATCCATCATATCATCGATTATCATTATCATGTATTATCTAATCCAACTCATCACCAATTCTATGATCTAGCCCAAATTTCATTCAGTCCAATTAGTGTGAACTCTTCAGCCCACTTGAGCAAAGAATAGGTTTTGGCCCAAATAAAAAAAATAACCTGCGGCCCAAGTATGATCCAATAACAATGTTTAAGTAATAATAGCATTAGATTTATTGGGTGATGTTGTAGGTCGACAAGAATAAGCAAAAGCTGGAGACCGGATTAAACACAGAAACGGAACAGTAACAGTCGTAGGTAACATCATCATCATCCCATGCGTATCAACATGATTATCCTGTTAAACACCATCATCATCATCAAATTATCATCATGGTCATCTCACCACGATCATCATCTAATCGATCATAATCATCTCGTCTTCATCATCTTTCCTCATAATCATCATCTTTCTTAAAACAGCATAGCAGCAGCCTTTCGATGACAGTGATCATAGATACACAAATAACCTGTTGTGTGGTGATGGCTTTCGGGGAAAACTCGAACGAAAACGAATTAACCGGTGGTGGCGATGGTTTAGGAAACTGTTATGGGGTGATTTTATGGTGGTGTTGGTATTCGAATATAACCAGAATAAAAGTAGTAGCGAGATCCAAAGGTGATGGTTTTGTGGAGTTATTCGAACATGGTAGAAACCATGGTCAATCGGAAATAGTTGCAGTGTTTCGGGGAAGATGATCAACAGTAACAGGAAGCAACAACAAAGGTTTCAAAGATTTTGTGGTGGTTTGTTTTGTAGCCGTTACAGCCGAGAAAAAGAAAGGGTTTTTATTTTGGGTTTGGGGTCGTCCAATACAAAAATAAAAAAAAATGGGTTTGATGGTGATGTTAAAACAGAAAAACGATGATCAAAGGTGGTGGTAATAATATGGTGCTCGATGTGTCATGGTGGTTTATTGCGAAACAGAAACACTCTATAGCAGCAGCCGGTGGTGCATCAAGTTGTGGTTAAATGGGTGGTGACGGGTGTGGTTATACCCGATGGTGGTTACTTTGATGGTGGTGATGATTGTGATCCTAGTGGTGGCGGTCAAGGTGATAGAAGATGGTTTTCATGTTGAAGGTGGTTATCGGTTAGAGGTGATGGTGTTCAAGGTGGTGGTGTGGTGATGTTTTCGGGTTTGATCTTGTAACTCGAAGAGGAACCGAAGATGTTGTGGTGTCTTGTGATCAAATTTGAAATAATAGTCTAGTAGTAGTAACCAATATAACTTAGGTGTTGTGTTGTATTGATGACTAAAGCTGGTGATTAAATGATGGATTTATAGAAGCAAGAAAAGAGAATGGAAATAGTATGCATGAAACAGTTCTGGGTTAGGTGATATCTTTGTTTTTGATTAACACAACACTAACTCTCATATTGAAATCTTAAACCACGGTTGCATACTTGAAACAAGTGGGAGTATTATAAAGATAATCATTGTACTGGAAAGTTGAAAACATTATAAATTAATATGAATCATACAATTTTTAAAACATGTTAAAATAATTAGCCGCCCCTCCAGTGTCATTACTCTATCTACAGTTTTCAACGGATATTAAATTGTACTCCGTTGATAATTAGTGGTGGATAAAAGTTCTCAGAAAAATCTCATATTTTTAAATTAGCTATATTTATTTATTTATTTTGATCATTATGATATAAAATTCGATCATTAACTATTAAAAAAAATTACATCAACTGTCCCTCTCAATTCTGGGTAAAATATAAAAAGTGTTCAAATTTAATAACTAGGTCCTAAATACATTTTTAGTAAGCCTAAAATTTATAGAACTCATTTTTGGATCACCGTTTATTTTAAAATCATATAAGTTTGAATTAAACTTCTCTAAATAATAATTGAAACGTCTAACGAGTATTACAATCATTAAATAATTATATTTAGTATACTCTATACATATATTTATATTTATTTTTATATGTATACACATTTATTTACAAATAATGGTTCGTGAATCGTCGAGAATGGTCGAAGGTCAATTAAATATATAAAACAGTTCAACATTTTTGAGACTCAACCTAACATATTATGCTTATCGTGTCGAAATCATATAAAGATTAAGTTTAAATTTGGTCGGAAATCTCCGGGTCGTCACAACGTTTGGGTCAATTCTTTTTAGAAAAACATTTTGAAGGGGGTATATACTTTTACTTTCATTTCCATTATTAATTATTTTCATTATCATTATAATAATAATAATTATTATTATTATTGTTATTATAAATATTATTGTTATTGTTATTGTTATTATTATTATTATTACTAAAATAAGTATTAGTTACCATTTATTATTTATCATCATTAAAATTACAAATATGATTATTATTATTATTGTTATTACTAATATTATTATCATTTTCAGTATTATTATTAAGTAGTAATGTTATTAATATTATCATAGTATTATTATAAGTATTACTAAAAACATAATTTTTACCATTTTAGTATTATTATCAAAATTATGATTATGATTATTATCATTATGAAAATAATACAAATTATTATTATTTTTGTAAATATTAGTATTAGTATCTTTTTATAAATAATAGAATTGTTAATATTAACATAAGTATTATTATTTGTATTATCATGAGTATTATTATTAAGTAATTACTAAAATCAGTAACATAACTATCATTAACTTTAAAATTAATATTTAACAATTATAATTATTAATATCATTATAATTATCATTTATAGAATTATAAATATTATTATCTCATTAGTAATATTGAGTATTATAATTACTATCATTTTTACCACTATTAATATTATTTTGGTTTTATTATAACTACCATTATTAATTATTAATAAACAAATATATATGTTAAAAAAATATTTAATACATATAACATAACGAAAATTAATATTTTATATAACAAACTGAATATATGAAACATATATATTATTAATATAAAAAGTATATAACTAATAAATTTATATATATATTGTTCGATTACAACTATGTATATTAATAAATATACAAATGATATAGATTCGTGAATCCGAGGCCAACCTTGCACTTGTTCAATGCCATCATATGCATAATTATTACGAAATACAATATTGTGAGTTTCATTTGATCCCTTTTACTCCTTACATTTTTGGGACTGAGAATACATGCGCTGTTTTTATAACTGTTTTATTAAATGCTTTTGAGATATATTTTTGAACTGAGAATACATGAACTGCTTTTATAAATGTTTGACGAAATAGATACATGTATTCAAAACTACATTCTATGATAGAATTATTTGGATTCAGAGGTTCGATTACTATAAAGATTGTATTATCGATCATCGGTGAGAAATTTTTGCATTGCACGATGCATTAGCTACCGAAATGGTTCGAATTAGTAGCTACTATCGGTGAGAAATTTTTTCATTGCACAATGCATTAGCTACCGTTTTAGCTACCCTCGGTGAGAAATTTTTGCATTGCACGATGCATTAGCTACCGTTGATGTAATTATGTAGCATTAGCTACCCTCGGTGAGAAATTTTTACATTGCACGATGCATTAGCTACCGTTGATGAAATTATGTAGCATTAGCTACCTTCGGTGAGAAATTTTTGCATTGAACGATGCAATAGCTACCATTGATGAGATTGTTTAGTATTAGCTACCCTCGGTGAGAAATTTTTGCATTGCACGATGCATTAGCTACCGATTGTTTAGCATTAGTTACCCTCGGTGAGAAAATTTTGCATTGCACGATGCATTAGCTACCGTTGGTGAGATTCCGGTGTTCTTCATATGAATGATTTTTACAGCAGTGAGCAGACCTGCATAGATTGTTTTCGAAATATGAGTATCTTGTGGTCTATAAAAATAATGGAAATGAATATTGATTATGATAAACTAATGAACTCACCAACCTTTTGGTTGACACTTTTAAGCATGTTTATTCTCAGGTATGAAAGAAATCTTCCGCTGTGCATTTGCTCATTTTAGAGATATTACTTGGAGTCATTCATGACATATTTCAAAAGACGTTGCATTCGAGTCGTTGAGTTCATCAAGATTAATATTAAATCATTTATAGTTTGGATATATTATGAAAGGATATGCATATCTGTCAACTTTCGATGTAAGGGAAGTTTGTCTTTTAAAAACGAATGCAATGTTTGTAAAATGTATCATATAGAGGTCAGAACCTCGCAATGAAATCAACTGATATGAATCATTTATAATCGATATGAACGGGTCGTTAAATATATATACGAAGACTTCTCTCTACGAAGGAAAGGATACCAGACTCCAACAAAAATCCACTGAGTGAAGAATGCTCAGCATTGCTCAGAAACTCTCTACCCAAGAAGCTAGGAGATACGGGCCAATTCATTTTCCCGTGTTTAATCTACCAATCTGGAACCATTCATGCACTCGATGATATCGAAATGAGTGTCGAATGGAAGAAGAGGATCCCAGTGAAGAAATAGAGGAAGAGTCTGAGGAGGAAGAAGAAATGGGAGACATAGAGAAAACTGTGACAATATCCTCTTTAAGCTCGAAAGCAATTCACAAACGTCGCAAAGAAATAATGAGGCTAGAAACAGAAGATCACAGTTTCATAATTCGTTTCAAAAAGAAAGCTGATAAGCCTATCAAATTTAAGGATAAAGAGATTGACCCTGCTAGTGTACAAGTGAAACACCAAAATACTGAAGAAGCCCGTTCATCACACGAATCTATAGAAGAAAGTTATACCAGTGATGACGAGGAAGAAGAATAAAATGAAGACATTTTGGGGTATTCAGATTCTCTACCAGCAGCATCAGATCAAGAGGAGTCAGACTCTTCTTCAGATCGCTTAGAGATACCGGTCATATCTAATCACGCCGATATGATAACCTTCATCAACGATACCGATGAATTTGAAGATATTCTCGAAGCCATCCGAAGATCAACAACCACTTTCACATCTCGTTTAAAGGAGCGGATCAATGCTATCGAAGATCAATACAACCTTTATCTACCAAGAAAAGATGATGATGTTGAACTCTTAGAAGAACGCATTCAAGACTTTATCACTACTCTTCACGATCATATCTACCATGAAGAATGGCTACGAGAGCATAATTCAGTGGTTCGCACTATTCTCGAGACAAGATTTTGTCGAGATTAGAAGATCATTTACTCTAAGGTTTACAACGCCTAAGCTGGATCTACACTTCCATTCTCAGTAAACCAACGAGCACTACTGACTCTCATCCGGAAGCATATGGATCTTTCTACCGGACGACCTACTTATCACTCTAATTCGCAAATGATCAAAGATATTTACAGCCTCTTCATTCTCTTGGAAAAATATAATTTCAAAAGCACACCAGACAGACTAGTGATCTACATAACAATTGGTCACCATGCTGATCTGATTATCAAGGAATTACGAGACGTAGTAGCAGAAGAAGGACGCAACAAAACATTTTCACATCTGGAACCAGACCGAGTCAACATTGCCACCTTTGTTACAAAGCAATTGGCACGTATCTTCCACGAGCCCATGGATCCCAGTTTCATATTTAAAGGTGAATGCCGGGAGATATATTCCAAGACAGTGACATTAATGCTTGGGTCAGGATTGCTTTTCACTTCTTTCCACCTTCGCCTCTTATCAAATCTGTGCCGAGCTACAGACTCCTTATGCGGAGACCACCGTTCAGAAGATTTTGAGATATTGAAGATACAATTTTTGACATTATTCGAATACCTCTGAAATGAACACCCAGTTAGAGAAACAATCACCACAAGCACGACCTCAATATTTGACATTCATGGATCAATCAGCAGCCGTAGATCGTGTTCTCATCGAACTCCAAGATTTGTCACGAGCTGAAACCGCCCATTATCTCGCCTTCAGAAGATCTTCAAGAGAAATAACGGATCTCGCCCATTTCACATAATCTATCCACCAAGACTCACGTTCCCTCAAGAAAACTACGATTACAACTACTAGAGGGGAATGTCTGCTTTTCAAAAATAGATGTCATTATGGTCGAGCCAACGACCCTAAACAAAAGCGCTTCTCGGGAGGAAACTCATGCAATAAAGTAGAGTAGAAGATAATAAAGGATGACAAATGAGCGAAGGACGTAACTTTCAAGATTGCTGAAACAACCTACCTTCACAGCCAGCCAGTGTCTTCAAAAGCAACCTCGACAATCCGTTGGGGAGTACTCCTTCCTTTCCACTCGTTATTAGCTATAAAAATGATGCCACATCCTAGCTTATCACTAAGTGTGAGATTCCAACCCAAATAAACACTAGACAAATAATCCCAAAAATCTTTAGAACTTTTAAGTGTGGGATACACTAGGAACATTAGGGACAATGTTCGTCTAAGTGTGGGATTTTAGTATAACCTTTTAAATGCCATATCAAAATAAACTTGTTACAAATATTCCTAGTTAAGCCAAATTTCAAAAATTAAGAAACAAAAGAAAGCCTTTCCGAAAAAGTACTTTCGAAAATCAAAAACGTTTGTAAATAAAAATTAAGGATTAACTAATGTGGAAATCTTGTTGGGGAGAACCGAATCTCTAAAAGAGCATTGCATGACTAGGCATTATCGACATTATCGACTATATAAGCATTCATTTTAATTGCTTCGGTATTTTCCGTTGAGAGTGCCGATGTCTGTGCTCAGAATCAGAACTTACTCCAAATATGCATTTTCAAGTAGCGAAATGTGATATAGGTATAACCAGAAGAGCTAGTCAATTGTCAGAGAAACCCTACACACCTACACCACCACTCTACCGCATCAAACCGTCATCCACATCATCTTCACTATCACCCGAAAGCTCCAGACAAAATGATATGAAAACCCCGATGTTATAAACTTCTTAAGTATCATGGCAAAGGTCTTGCAAAAAGTTTACAGGCAGAAAGTTTCTCGAGATAAAATCTTTAAAAAAAGCGTGTTATTCAAAGTTCTGAAAAAAAGAGAAGAACTTCTAAACAAAAACAGAGAACCGCCGAATAAGAACTCGACCGAAAAATGCCTGTGAAAAATTACTCCCAAAAAGAAGAAAAGTTCAAAGAACTCGGAAGTGCTTCTCAAAAAAAAATCAACACTCCTATCTATATTTTCTTTCCGAAATTCAGAATAAAACTCTTTAAAAAGACTGTTTTACCCCTTCACGCCCTTTAAACAACTTCATCACCACTCTAAAATTTCTTTTTCACCCTTCTAGACAAATGACCTAAACACTTGTGTGATTTGAATGACCCTTGAAAGCTAGCCTAAGTCATGTAACCTCCTCGCATGCTTGCAGAGATAGTTTCAACCTTAAGATAGAGGACTCACCTTATTTTTCGCTCTTATAATAAAAAAATCAACTTTAAAGTGTTGAGTCTCATACATAATTAAGGATTTAATTATGACAAAACACAATTATAAACATTAGTTGTAATGTGCAGGTCAACATAAGTTTATTTATTTGTAAACAATATGTTGTGTTTAAATGCTTAGTAGACTGCCTTCACTATCAGCACAAGATAGTTCAAGATTCAAGGTTACTTCATGACCAGCACATGATGTATGCAGAACCAGCACGAGGATCTAATGAAGAACCAGTAACTGAAGAACCAGCAAAGGCTGGAGCAACACACAACACTTAGACAAATCATGCTCCATTACAAGCATGATAGTTTCATGTGTTGTTGGAACTATTCAACTGACATCGAAGACGAAGTTAAACAGAGAAGGACACGAGTCGGCGGCTGATAAGTGACCTTACAAGACAACAATGGAATTCAGAAGCTTAACACATGTGCAGTTCATGTTTAATGTTTTGTCAATGCTTAGGGAACTCAACATTATATCTGTTTAATCAATTCGGATGTCATGAGGGGTGTTCATGCAATTAGCTACCAAAGAAGGAAAGGGGAGTCACGAGCTTCCTGTCATAGTTGTCGGCTGAGTACATACATCCTTTGTATCAGTGGACAATAGATCAATTACATGGTTATGGCTCCTATAAATAGTTGAAACCACAATTGTATAAATTACTGGTGTGAGTATTAAATCGATATAGTTCAGACCTCGTATAAGGTTCATTCGTTCGAAAGCTATCTAAGTGTAATCTGTAAAAGATAAAAGATAAAGGATTAACGTCTTATATATATATATATATATATATATATATATATATATATATATATATATATATATATATATATATATTATATAGATCATCAAAATAAAGAATAAAAAGTACATGATGATATTGTGTATTTTTTTGTTAGAATAAATTGAGATTAATTAATTATGAAAAAGCTGTTAATGTTGACGTGACCTGAAATTCATCCGTTCCTCACTTTCAAACTCGTTCCATTTCCCCAAATTCTCTCATTCTTCAATATCTTTTTCTAATTTCCTCCGTTTTCAATGGCGTCCACCACCACCGGCGTTCTCCTTCTACTCTCAATTCTCATCGGCATTTGTACATTCCCCACCACCACCACCGCAAGGCCATGCAAAACCATCTTCTTCATAACATCATCATCATCATCTTCTTCTCAATCCCTTCAAAAACCTAATTTCAACCTATTATTCCCAAACCCTAACTACAACCACCATAATTATCGTTTCCTCGTAACCGAAACCCATCGCACCAGATCATCATCATCATTATCATCATCTTCATCGTTTCTTCGTCGTCCAATATTTTTTGATCGATCAATTCAATCGTCATTATCTGACAATTTCAACAATAACAATAACAATAATAATAATAATGACGTTGTTGTTTCTTCTTCATCATCTTCGTTAGTGAAAACGTCGATTCGTGAACGTACAATGGATCTAATGAGCATTTTTGGTGCGTTACTGCTCGGTGTTGGTTGTGGTGCGTTAACCACTGCTACTATGTACTTTATTTGGTCTTTGTTTGCTCAACGCAGCTTTGATTTTGGTTCAATTGATTCCGATGATGATGATGATGAAACCGATAACGATGATGATCTTGAAGAGAATAGTAATATTAAAAATGTTTATGTTGCAGTTCCTGTTGGTACGAAACATGTTCCTCCTACTGCTGATGAAGTTGCTGCTATGAAATGATCTTTTTATATGTAAAGTTTGTTACTATAACATGATGCTGATTATGATATAGATGTACAGTGAATTTGGATGTTCTGATATATAATTATATGACTCTTTTGCAAGTTACATGAATTCGTATGTTCTGATATATAATTATATGACTCTTTTGCAAGTTACATGAATTCGTATTGGCATATTTTGCTGTATGATTTATGTTGATAGCTTTTTTTTTTATTCTTGGTTTATTATTAGTTCAATTAGGTCCAACTTGCATGATTGCTGTTATTGTACCTTTATATATAACATTAAGTAATACTCCGTAACCAATATATTTTATATCTGCCATTCGGAGATAAATAGATTTGATTTTGTCACAATAGCTATATGTAGCTTTATGCAATTGTTAGGCTGCAAGTTGTTAGAAGCCAAAAAACAGAGTTGCAACCGCATATCTTATGGTTCCTATACTTTAGTTGAGAGCTAACTTGATGTTTATTCAGCAATAATTACACTAGTTCTACACTAGTAGCATTATGATTGTCCACTTTTTTAATTTAATTGATGTCACATGGTTTTTATTACTGTTGTAGGAAAATTAACAGATTTTGAATTAGCTCATATATTATCAATCATCTCTGTCAACTGTTATGTATATTGGCCTACTACACCATTTATGGTTTCTGTTCAAGCCAACAGAGTCAACACACGTGATATTCAAAGTACATGGACTATTTCTGTAAATATGTAGAACTTTAGAAGTGCAGGGTAGAAAGTGTCAATCTGTATTCTAGTTCTGGTATTGGCTGTTTGTTAGGGCACGGTTGTTAGTTTGTTAGATCTATTTAACAATTGTAGTGTACAAGTAGCAGTTAGTTCAATTGAATGAGAATTCAGATATTTCCTCTTCTCACATTTCATAACCCTAATTCATCGTTGTCAATTAATTCACATGGTATCAGAGCCAAACGAGCCAAATGTGTGATGTTGGGAGCCCATGTGTGCACGTCTCGATGTGAGGGGGCGTGTTGGGTAGTTATCCCACATCGGCCGTGGTAGTAAAAATTAAATAGTTTATAATAGCTTGGGTTCCCCATCCCCTTGAGTTAACTTTTGGGGTTGGATTGGGCTCAAGTCTATTAAACTCCTATAATATTTTCTTCTCACATTTTTGTGTTATTCAGGACTTGATGACAAAGAAAGTCATGGGTCTGGGTAAAAGGAAGAATGGATTATACTATCTTGTTAATGTGCCTCTTCATCAAGTTGATCAAAGTTTAACCAAGTTGATAGCAGCATCTTTCAATGATAGAAGTTTATTTTCTATAATAAAGGGAGCTTCTGCAAATGCTAGCACTCTTGTTAATTCCTATAGCTTATGGCATCAAAGGTTAGGTCATGTGTCTAAGTCAAAGCTTAAACATATACCTTATGTGTCACATTCTCTTGTTAATCATAGTGCTGAACTTTGTTTGACTTGTCCTGTTGCAAAGTTTGTTAAACTCCCTTTATCAAATAAGTGAATCTCATTGCAAAGATGTGTTTGGTCTTGTTCATATGGATATATGGGGCCCATACAAAGTAGCATTTGAAGGCAAATATAGGTATTTCTTAACTCTTGTCGATGACTGTAGTAGAGCAACATGGTTATATCTTCTGGTTCACAAAAATGAATGCTTTAATGTGTTCAAATCTTTCATGAAATTTGTTAAAACTCAATTCAATGCAAAAATTAAGATTGTCAGATCTGACAATGCTCTTGAGTTTGTCAAAGGTGAATTAGGAGATTATTTGAAAATGAAAGGTGTTGTCCATCAAACCTCATGTCTTGACAGGCTACAACAAAATGGTAGAGTTGAACGAAAGCATAGACATATTTTGGATACTGCTAGAGCCCTCAGGATACATGCCAATTTGCCCTTAAAATTCTGGGGAGATTGTGTCACCACTGCAACCTATTTGATCAATAGGTTTCCAACTCCTTTGTTAAAAAATAGAACTCCTTATGAAGTTTTGTTTAAAAAGGCTCCTACTTATGATCATTTAAAGGTCTTTGGTTGCTTAGCTGTAGCGAGTAATCCAACAAGGATTGCAGATAAACTTGGTGTAAGAGGAGTTTCATGTGTTTTTTTGGGATACCCTGCACATCAAAAAGGCTACAAATTGTATGATTTGCAAACTCATACATGTTTTACTTCAAGAGATGTTCTCTTTTATGAAGACATTTTCCCTTTTTCAAGTGATATTACCAAGTTCTATTCATCTCCTGCTTCTAATATTTTCCCAAGTCATCCATCAGTGTTTGATGATTCAATCAACAACACAGGTCAACACACTGCTACAGATCATCAACCTCCTTTAAGAAGGTCACAAAGAAATATTATACCTCCATCATGGCATAATGATTATGTTATGGACCATGTTCCTGTTGCTAATCAAGTTTCATCTCCAACCCTAGATTTGCAGTTCAAACACTACATCACAGCCTTGATGGCTCATACAGATCCTGCTCACTTTTATGAAGCTATAAATGACCCAGGGTGGTGCTCTGCCATGAATGCTGAATTGGCTGCATTAGAAGCCAATGATACATGGGAAATTACACAATTACCAGAAGATAAAAAAGCCATCAGTTGTCATTGGATTTTCAAAACAAAACTCAAAGCAGATGGGTCTATTGAGAGAAAAAAAGCCAGGCTTGTTGTAGATGGAAATAGGCAAAAGAAAGGAGTTGATTATGCAGAGACTTTTGCACCTGTTGCCAAAATGGTCAATGTAAGATCCTTATTAGCTGTTGCTGCTTTATACAACTGGGAACTTTTCCAAATGGATGTTTCAAATGCCTTTTTACATGGGGATTTACTAGAAGAATTTTATATGAAAATGCCATTAGGATATGTTGGTAAGGGGGAGCCAATTACAAAAGTCAAACAGAGTCAACCTGGAAAAGTTTACAGACTTAAAAAGTCTCTTTATGGCTTAAAGCAAGCTCCTAGACAATGGTTTGCAAAGTTATCTAATGCTCTCTTATCCTTTGGTTTTGAGCAATCCAAAGCTGACTACTCATTATTCACTAAAAGGGATAATGAACAATTCACAGCTATATTGGTGTATGTTGATGACTTGTTAATAACAGGTAATAGCTCAAGTCATATTGAATCTCTGAAAAGTCAATTAAAGTCAACGTTTCATATGAAAGATTTGGGTCCGGTGAGTTATTTTTTGGGCTTGGAAGTGTCAAAAACAGATCAAGGCATATTTATTTCACAAAAGAAATATGCTATGGATTTGTTAAAAGAAGCAGGTGTAATGAATTTGAAACCATATAAACTACCACTAGACTAAAATGTTAAACTCAATGCAGATCTTGGTACACCATTGGCTGATCCAGAAGTCTATAGGAGATTAATTGGGAAACTTATCTACCTTACAATCACCAGACCAGACATTTGCTACAGTGTTCAACTTTTGAGCCAGTTCATGCAAAATCCAACTTCTGTTCACATGCAGTCCATAAAACATTTGTTGAGATATATATTAAATGCTCCTGATCAAGGTATCTTATTAGCTAAATCCTCTGCTGTCCAACTTAAGGCCTACTGTGATTCGGATTGGGCCAGTTGCCCAATGAGTAGAAGGTCTACAACCGGTTATTGTGTTCTTTTGGGAGATTCTCCAATTTCATGGAAATCAAAAAAACAAGCAGTTGTTGCACGATCTTCTGCAGAGGCAGAGTATCGAGCCATAGCTATCACATGCTGTGAGGTGACATGGTTAATTGCGTTGTTAAAGGACTTAGGGTTAAAGAATTTGGGTCCTGTTGAGCTACATTGTGATAATCAAGCAGCTATTCATATAGCTGCCAATCCTGTTTTTCATGCTCGGACGAAACATATTGAAGTGGATTGTCATTTTGTTCGAGATAAATTGAAGAATGGGTCCATACAAACCAAGTATGTGCCAACAAAAAAGCAATTGGCAGATGTGTTCACAAAGATAGTTTCTGTGGAGCAGCATAATTCTCTTTTGAGCAAGTTAGGAGTTTCCAAATTATCCAACTCCAAACTTGAGGGGGAGTGTTCAAGCCAACATCGTCAACACACGTGATATTCAAAGTACAGGGACTATTTCTGTAAATATGTAGAACTTTAGAAGTGCAGGGTAGAAAGTGTCAATCTATATTCTAGTTCTGGTATTGGCTGTTTGTTAGGGCACGGTTGTTAGTTTGTTAGATCTATTTAACAATTGTAGTGTGCAAGTAGCAGTTAGTTCAATTGAATGAGAATTCAGATATTTCCTCTTCTCACATTTCATAACCCTAATTCATTGTTGTCAATTAATTCACAGTTTCAGTTAAACCAAGCAAGAGAAGTTCATATATATCTTTTGATGTCACATGGTTTATGTTACATCATTTCAAGAAGCTAGTTTACGCTGCAAAATATCTTAGTTCATCGTACGTATATTTGCTCATCGTACGTATATTTGCTCATATATGTGAACATCGGCTATAAGACCATTTGTAATGGTGGATGGCGTTTCTTGCTTGTATTTCTTGCTTTTTGCACTTTTCTGATGACTGGGACATGAATCTTTTTTGGGTGGAGTAGTGGTGGTGTTAGTTTTTAGTGTTAGTTAGGAGTATTGTGATGATGCGTAAAAATATAATTGGGTTAAATATTAAAAGGGATAAAAATAATATTTTTAAATTAATAAAAAATAGAAAAAATCAAGAGACATGTGTTTATTCTCCCGTCTCCTTCCAACTGACGCCAAAGAAACGCCAACAAGTGCCACCCTGTTACGTCGGATTCCGGCGTTTCTTCTCCGCCACATCACCAAGTGACGCCATCACTTTAGACCGATACAAATGGTCTAACGATGTTGATCTGTCTCAACTAGATTTCCATTTCATTATTATCAGAAAGAATGTTCTAACTTATCCTTCAACATAGGCCCTAGCTACTATTAATGGACCATTATAACTAGGGTAGTTCATTTGTGGCAAAAGGTTGGCAACCTGTAACGACCCAACTTCGTTTTACCAAAAACACGATTAATTTTTTTTTTCTTACAGACAACCTGGACGGCGTCCAGTTATGTGGACGGCGTCCAGCAGTGAATACCAGGACGACGTCCAAGACTTTTGGACGGCGTCCAAATGAACTAAAAATTTCTGCTCAGTTTTTCAAATTCACGCGGGCGGAAAACCCGCTTCCCAACACTTTTAAACGAAATAGTTTTCACAACACATTAGTATAATTATAATTAAGAGATTTCCACAGTAAAAATCGAGTTTTACAACCCCGGGCCCACATCGACCCAAATTACGACAAAATGACCATTTCGACCCATTTATATATATATATATATATATATATATATATATATATATATATATATATATATATATATATATATATATATATATATATACACATATATATATATATATACACATATATATATATATATACACACACACACACACACATATATATATATATATATATGTATATATATATATATATATATAGACGGATTAGGACTCTACAACCCAACCCGATACCATGAGCATAATCCCGGGGACTACCAAATCCCCCATCCGCGTCCAATTATCCAAAAGCTACCCCATTAAGCCCGAACGTTCCTGCACGTCTAGTCTAACAACAAGCTAGCATCAATAAACACAATACCTGTAAAAGGTAAACAACGAGAGGGGTAAGCATAAAGCTTAGTGAATGCAATAATTATACATATACATATATAATATACCTACTTGCAGTCACTTACACACATACCGCATACATGCTAGCAATATAATTAGCATCCATCTCAAGTATAAGGCTAATAACCTCCAATGTCACAAGCTAGCATAACCAATAGCATATAATCAAACAATATAATATGCTACGCTACAACACATACACAAATCATATGGTTAACCATTCTCGCGTCATGGTGCTACCGGCTCTTTGGTTCACACCATACGCATCGGTTATGATGCTACCGACTCTTTGGTTCACATCACAACCCTAGTCATACTCGCGCTAAAGTGCTACCGGCTCTTTGGTTCACACTCTAAAAACTCGTGCCGTAGTGCTACCGGCTCTTTGGTTCACACTACAACACACGTACTATGACGCTACCGGCTCTTTGGTTCACATCATAGCACAATCGCACATACTATGGCACTACCGGCTCTTTGGTTCATACCATAGCATACAAATAAATACATTATATACATACATATATAATCATTCCACTCACCTCGAACTCGAGCAATACAAAACATGCGTGAAATCTCCACCAAACGCAACCGAGCAAGCTTTTACCTATAATACGCATATAGGTATACAAACAATCAACATACATTCTCTACAAGAGAATTCGACGCCAAAGCTCTTAACTAAGGGTTTATACCTACCTCCACAAATCTGCCCATTTAGACACCTAAAGTGGACTTCACCAATTACCACTAAAGGTGGTAATTCTGACCCATTCAAAAAAGTCATTTAACACTTAACAAAAGCGTTTAATATCCATTTAATCCAAATTAGTGTCATTACCAAATTCGATCCAATCAAAGTCAACCCATTTTGACATAAGTCCTAAATACGCCCAAAATACTAATGGCTAGTGATTATATTTTCAAAACACCAAATTACACCTAAATCAAACATTTATATACTCGATTCATTAAATCTTGACCCATAACTTAATTTGACACCAAATCAAGGTTAACACCCATTTGACCAACAAACATGTTCTTATGAACATCTAAAACACCAACACACTTTCAATCTAGTGATTAACACCCAAACCAATGAAAAATAGTTATAAATCGTCATCAAACCCTAACCCACCAATAACCGGGTTTACTTACACAATACATAACGCAAAACCCCCAAATTCATGGGAAATGGGGTTTATAACCCAACTAGCTCAAACCCTAAATATGAACAAGAATCTTAACAATGAAATTCGGCTTTAGAATTTACCATAACAATCAAAACGTAGCCGAGAACGAAAGGAACAACTTTAACTCTCGCGACTTGACCCGATTCACACATCTTCTTCCTCAAACCAAGCTCTCTCTCTCTCTCTCTCTCTCTCTCTCTCTCTCTCTATCTCTATCTAAATTCTCCTTCTCTCTCTAAGATAAGATGAGAGAGATGTGTGGATGTCAAAATGATCCAAAATAGGATCTAAAACTGATATTAAGGCTACAAATCCGTCCACATGTGAAAAGACACAAATAGCCCTTTTAATTTATTAAAATTCCAACAGCTGGCCCTTCAGACCATTTGGACGGCGTCCCATCTTTCATTGGTGGACGACGTCCCAAAAACTGGACGTCGTCCCACTGAACTGAGACTGAAACTGAAACAGCAACTTCTTTCAGGGACTAAAATTGTCTGAGTCTGATTCTGATGTAAATTCTGAAAATGCATAAGTGTTAGGTAGACTTTTAGTGGCGCTTTCTGATGCACACATTTACCGACACTTTCAGGAACACTTTCTAATGCATAAAATTTCAGGATCTTACAACTCTCTCCCACTTAAATTGGATCACGTCCTCGTGATCCGCACCTACACTAGAAGTTAAGCACTTCTCCCTCGAACATTTTCGCTCCCAACGCGAAGTCACACATGTAGTAATCACGCATTTGAAATCTCACTCCGTACACTAACGTATCATATTACAACAACCGTGCTTCACAATCGTCCTAAAAGTAGAACAATTCACCGACAAACATCGTTGTCACGCCTCACGATCCTACGAAGCACAACCAAGCCCGACATCCATAAAATTTTCTGCAAATCTGAAGATCTCACCACACGCTAATAATCACTAGCGTGCACTACCGCAACAAGTGATATCTCATACACTCAACGTCAAAATACGGAAAACACCATTATCCCTGCAAGTTCTCTCGACTAAAACTCGCAACAAGCTACATCTATAACTACATCACCCAACACGATCTACTTGGTCCACTACGCTGTGAACCAAATCTTGCATTAATCCCAATCGAGAAGGATTCATGTCGCGTCAAAACTCAGTACTTTCAACGGTCCATAACAGTACCATTCAACGATCGCACATCCGATTATATGCGATCATTTGTTTTCCACCCCAGAAAACCCGTGATTCGCAATTTTACAAGTCGATGCCAACGGGGCAATCGACACGCTCCTCCGACTAGTACTTCTTACAGTCACCACAACCGGGTTATTCCTTCAACGAAAAAATTTTGGTATCCCCAAATATTCACACTGGGAACACAACTTTCCCATCAATCGATCCGCACACGACCACCAGTCTCTGGACTAATCCAGGGCGACAATAATACACCACATGCTAAACAATACATCAACACTCGACACAGGGTTCCTCCTTCAAACCCTACAACATAGTCACACGAGACGGCTTACTAGTACTAACAAGGAGACTATTCATATACTAGAATCCCATTAACAACGAATCATCATCGTAACAATTCGCGATTTACCACACGACCCACAAAAATATTCACCAAAGTCGGGTGAACCTTCCTACCTAGACCGTCCGTTAAGGATGACCTCGACATTTCAATGCAACCTACGGGTCACATCACTATGGTACACATTCTCGCAACCAAAATAACACTTGCGTGTCTCTATGTGAGACAATCAAAACCGACACTCTCGCCTCACAATCGTCCATTAAGTGGAATAATCCACTTGACAATTTTCAAGATCACGTTTCCCGACAGGAAAAATACAGTATCCACCACAATATAGAAATTGTACCTATTCGACAATACGATCCAAGTTTCATAGCAACCCAGATTTTACATTCGAGAGCACCTGCAACAACAACTTCATTATCTCACCTCTGTGAACTCCATCTTTGCACTTGATCTCGTACCTCACTTTGGTGCTACACGACCACCTTGCATAAGAAGTCTTACACTTCATTTGATCTAGTACCACGGGAGCTTCCTCGGGCGGCAGTAAAAACTCCCCCACTTAGGATTTAGCTCCACATTCTTACCGCAAAGATGATAACATCCCGCGGAATTACCATTCCACACACATGATCATTCTCATCACTAATCCTAAACACCGAATCACTACAAATTCACTTTAGGCTCTCAGAGCCGTCATACAAAATTACCAGAGATGTCGTACACGCGACGACTTCGTACCTTCATACCAAAAATCACAATCGACTGCCTTAATCGTTCGCTAAGCGAACTCCACCAAAGTCCCACATACGTCTCTATGCCGAAGCATACGTCACTCCGATAAATCAATCGTGCATCTCAGTCGAGATCACCCGACCTTCCACTCAACGAACCTTTACTAACAATTGCTCACACTCATGAGAAGAGTGACCAATCCGACACATTAATTGCATCGACCGCAATATCATCACTTCATCATAACCTTCGGTCTTAACCGAACATTAAGTCCGTCACCGGCTCGCCGGTCATCTTCACCCGTCTATCACAAGAGCAACCAGAATCGCTCATCCGTCACTTCATAGGAAGTATTTACCGCAATGCTCTCTAACTTCGAAATTCGCAACCACCGAATTACTATCACCCATCGATCACTATTGTAATCTCTGCTGCTTTCCAGGGTATCTCACGGGAACCCTAAGCACAAAGTGATCACACTACTACCGGAGTTTGACATTTCACTAGCAGGTATAAAGAGGCACCTGACGCAGTGTCATGCAGACTCCCACCATAATCTACCAAAATTTAGAAACTCGATCTTTGGGTTTCATACACTCGATGTCACCCATTTCTCCACAATAATGACCCGAAGTCATACCTACCCGACAAACCTTACGGTTTATTGTCTTCTCAAAATTTCCTAGCGATCACACGCTAGCCACAATTTTCACAAGGCCAAAACGATATAGCCTCATGAACCCTTTCATCTAACACCAAAGAGATGCTTGGTGTTAACACCTATTTCCTTATGAGGTAAGGCTTAGTGTGTCAACAAGATACTAGAAGTAATCTAGCTTTAGGAGGGCGGAGTGTTGCCGATTGATTTTTACCCTCGGGAAATAATCCCTGCAGACCCAGTTCACAAGTGTAGAAACTTGTGGGGTGGCTTAATCAATCTGTCATCCGTAGAGCTTAAAAGTGCTAGCCGGATGACTTCTAGTGAGAGAAAGTAGAGAGAGAAAGAGAGAAGTGAAGTCTCAGCTCTCAAAGTTATCAGAATATCTAAACTGTGTAAAATGACGACCCAAGGGGTCTATTTATAGTGTCAGATCCACCAGATTGCTTGGGGACACGTGTCAGATGATGATACGTTCTGTTACTTGTGATCCGAAATTTACGCTGAAGGTGGCGTTCTCCGGCCAGGGCTTACACGCTAGGCGGCCTTCAGGGCTTACGCATGACGGAGCAGCCTGTACAGCGGAGAACGCTAGACGGACAACTCCACAAAACTGTTGTTTTCAGCCTTCCTGATGCTACTTTTATGCTACCATTATGCCTTTTATGTGTGATAGGATACACCATTAAGTCCCCCCAGTTTAATGACTTAAGCATTTGAAGAATGATTAAGTCGTTAAAATTTTGAAAACGCATGCCAAACCAGCCTGTTCATTGCCCACTTGCATCGGAGAAAGCATTTTAGGCATTAAATGCAGACTAATTTTACTGACGCTGTTATGATTAATTTTTTACGTCTGAGATCATCCACGCGCCTCCAGCTATAAAAAGTGTTATTTCGTACCCTTCGTTTAAACTCACCCATACACGTGTCTCAATCATGGCCATAAAAATTGCACCGATGAACCCCCATAAAAACCGTCATAACCCTGTTACCATCACTTTTTTACTTTTGCCAAGATCTAAAAAGCATATTTCTCCCCCAAATCTTCATCGCCTTCTTCAATCTTCAACTTTTTAAGGTTTACCGTCTTCCAAGGTCAGTACACTTCATCTTACTGCTATTTTCTTCTTGTTGATATCTTTTACTGTATTATCATGGCTTCTACACGGAGTACTGGCCAAGAGCACGCTAAGCCTTCTTCGTCAAATACCGCTGACATTCCAGAAGTTAGCACGATGGCTTCATCATTGACAAGTGAATATTTAGATGGCTTAAAGATTGCCTTCCGCCATCTCAATCAATACAACCCTGTTCTTCCTACCAACAAACAAACTGTTGAAAACCCTTCTGAGGGGAAAATTACTTTATACGCTTTACAAATTACCCATGGCAACCTCCGTGTTCCCCTTACTAACTTTCTTCTTCGCCTTCTTAGATATTATAGGGCCTGTCTTAGTCAGATGCATCCCCATGGCCTTCAAAAAATCATCCTTTTTGAAATGTACTGCAATGCTATTAATATAAAGCCTCGCATTAAAGTTTTTATCTCTTTGTTTAGAATTCGCACAATTAGTGACTGCTGGCTTACTATTGATAGTAAGAAAAATACTCATTTTGTTGGTACGAATAGAGTTTCAAATTTGAAGGACTGAAAAAGTCCATTTTTCTTTGTTGATGAAACTGTTATTCCGGAGGAATACTCCGTTGTCCGGGAATGGGGTGCTATTGATGCTGGCATAGGAAAGGGTGTTAAGATTTCTCCCGCAGAGCAGCGGATAGTAAATAGCTTGAAAGAGCTCCGCCTTCCGCCCAGATCATACGAAAGGTATGAGGGAATTTTTGTGCTGTGCAAAGTGAGTCAAGAATGGCCGAGCAATTCTGTGCCAGTACTTCGTGAGAAAAACCAGGGTAGGATGTGATATGATCATCCTATTATATATATAGATTTGTGTCTATTGTTTGTCATGTTTACTTATATTGCTGTTCATGTGTTATTTTTGCAGCCAACGCCGTGATGCAGGTTCGTTCTGCTCTTTCATCCGTTGATCTTGATGATGATGTAGAGATCACTGCTCGTGACAAAACTGCTGAAGAGCTAGAGATGGAGAGAGTTGCGACTGAAGCTAAAGCTGCTGCTGATGCTGCTGCTGCTGAAAAGGGAGAAGAAATTGATGTGAGCAGCTTAGACAGTGAATCTGGGTCTGAACATACAGACACTGAGCGGACAGCGGATGATACCACCACCGCCGATCAACAAACATCAGGGTCAGTTGACATCACGGGTGAAACTAACCCCACTCCTCCTCTAACCTAAAAGACAAGAAAGAAGATCATAGGCTCTAAAAGGGCGAAGAGTACAGAGGAGGACAAAAAGTAGAAACGCAGAAGAAGTATGCCCATTCTGCTTACACACATTTTTTTTTATAACTGTTATATTTATTCATAATGCTAATTTGTTTTTGTTAGTAATTTTAGCAGAGTCGGATGATAGCCAAGGGAAGGCCGCGGAGGGCGGTGAACGGAGGCCGGAGGAGAATCTTCAAAGTGAAGGAGAGAAGGGCCTGAAAAAGCCTGACCCAAACTTTACTCCATTCGATGAATCTGAATTTCATGAAGATAGGCCAAAAGGCAACTCTGCTTATCATTCTCCTCCTCCTAATATCACTAACCCAGCTATCACATCCTCCAATGTTCAAGAGCCAACTCTTCCTACTCATGTGAGGGCATTGCAGGCCATCATTGCAAACCCTGCCACTAAGGATAAAGAATTTGCAACTCTTCTTTAGGTATGAATGATAAGACCTTCTGCATGTATATGTTTGTAATTTATTGATGTGAGTTGCCTGAAATTACTCATAAAATTTTTTCTTGTACAGGGTTGTGTTATCCCTGAGCTGAAACCCCAATTCACTGCTCTCCGCTCTGATCAACTCAGGGAATCAACTATGGCAGCTCATGTACTGCTAACCAATCATCTGGACTCTGTGTTGCAACTGCAGAAGCATCAGGAGTCTATTCTTGCTATAGCCCGTAAAGACATAACTGAAGGTGCAAATGCTCGTAAAAGAGCTGCTGATGCTGAGCGTGCCTTAAGTGATGCTCAGAAAATAATAAAGGCTAGAGAAGTTGAGCTAAAAAGTGCTCAAGATGTCGCTGTTGTTCTGCAAGGGGAAAGGGATGCTGAGAAGAAAAGACTTGAAGAGGAGCAGGTGAAAGTGGGTGAGCTGGAGAAGCAGCTGAATGCAGAGAGGGAAAAGTCTGCTGAGCTTCTCCGGAGGGCGGAGAAAGGCGAAGGTAATTTTGCTGAGCTTAAGAAGGGTATACCAGGTCTGATAGCTAAGGTGCTTGGATCCAGTCTTGTGGCGAATCCCTACAACGATTATGTTGATGCTGTCAGCACCCATGCTATTGCTGATGTGACCTGCAAGCTGTTTAAATGCCTTACTCCCAACCAAACCCCTTCTGCTGCTATTACCAAACTTATGCCCCCTGGTACTCAGGAAAAGGTTGATGAGACTAAAGACAAATTGATAAATTTGAAGATAAACGTTTATGATGAAGCATGCAGCAAAGAAGATTCATCTGCTCAAGATGTGCTTAGCGTGAAATTTGATTTATTTTTGTAAAAATGTCAAACAATGTTTTGTAATAAATTTCCTTCTAACCTTGACATTATATACATACTGACTTTATTGTGATGACTATGTGCGTTTACATGTTTGTTGCAAATATTTTGATGCTTAATGCTTTAAAACCAATCGATTATGCACCCGAGCATAAAATTTCTATACACAATTGTGCAGTGTATAATTGAGCAAATCATTTTGAAAAGTGTATAAGGTAATTCATATGTAGACGCCTTGTAGTATTAAGTTTTGCTAAATTAATACGATGTCTGAATTCTGTTACACGCTTTCCGTCATAAAATTAATGAGGAAGAATTATGAAGTGTTTTAGAAGAATGATTACAAATCAATAGACTCTCCGTCTTACGCCTTCTGTCATAAAGTATATGAGGAAGAATTGCTAATTATTTTGCCTTCATAGAATATATAAACTTTTTTCGTTCTGTGAAATAAGTTTTTATAATGTTTGTCATGACAAGTATCTGAGTTTTGTATCATACCTCGGTGCGTTCTAGTAAAACTTAAACTTTTTCTAGCCGATCCCTTGTGCCTTTACTGGCCGGCACAAAAGCTTCTGCCATCGGAGGTATTTTAAAAATACACTCCTTCTGAGGGCAGGTTATAAATGTAATGTTTTACATTTGTCACGGGCAGCACTTTGTTTAAGAAAAATATAAAATTTATTGTTCGGTACTGTGCAGTACATAAACGATTGATGACGAATTTAGGTGGATCAAGCCTAATTAGTATGCCATGAATGTTTAATGTATGAAATTTCTAACATATGCACTGTAAAATAACCACAATGGTTCACAGTAAATTGATAAACGTTGCTCTTCATATAATGCAAAAATATGTTCTTCAAATGCCAAACATGTGTATTTTGGCATGAATAGAATGATTGTAAAAGACAATGTCTTCATAAAAATGCTAAAAAACTGCTCTGATAATAAACTTTTGTTCTTGATAACATACTGAGATTTGCTTCTTCATACGCCGAGCGCCCAGCGCTATCCGACCTACACACTTGATTATGGAATGAAAAACTCCTGAACTTCATCATCACTAAACAACCGATCATGCTTTCTCCAGTTTACATTGCCTTCTGGTAAGTTCACAAATGTGGATCTCTCCCTAGCTGGTGCCACATACTGTGAATGTATGGCGGCTACTCCGTTAGGAGTTGGGAACCTGATCTCTGCATGAGCTGTCGATGTTATCGCTCCGAATTTAGCCAACGCTGCCCTTCCAAAAAGGACATTAAATCGAGAATTTCCATCTATGATTGTGAAATCGATTGTTTCTGTTCTCAACAATGGGAATGTTCCCATAACAACTTCTAAACGAATCTTCCCCATGGCATTTACCGGTGCTCCCGTTAATCTAGAAACTTTCAACCTCGTTTGCCTAGCTCTGCCCTGCACATGCCTTGGAAAAGTCTTCAAATAATGCCAGTAAATGATGTCAGCTTCACTTCCCGTATCTGTGTAGATACAGTTGACAAACTTATTTTCTATCTCTACTGAAATGATCACTGGTTGGATGGACAACGCCCAATTCTGAATTGGCTGAAAGATAATTGGAGCATATCTCCAGCTGTCCAAATTGCTGTTTGATGATTCACCTTCTTCATAATGACTGTCGTTGATCCAAACCATCCTGATTACAATTTCTGGAGTTATCTCGCGCTCTGTGATCCGGTCTCCATACTGCGATTGGTTCAGATTATCTCTTCCACCATGCTGCTCTCTTCTGTTCTCTCCACGGCGTCCTCTGTTACCATCATTCCTTTGCCACGCAAATTTCCTGTGAGGATCATTCCTCCTGTACTGTTTGCCAGGCAACAAATGATTCAGTTCTCCTGCCTTGATTTTCGCTATGATTTCTCTCATCAAAGATTTGCAATTGTCCGTATCATGGCCCCAAGCCTCATGGAAATCGCACCACAACTCACTATTTGGACCCTCCCTTTCTTCCATAGGTGCTGGAGCATTGAAAGTGGTCCGAATTGGTTCAGTGAAGAGGATCTCTTTTGGAGTTTTGGTAAGTGCCATTATTAACGGGTGCCTTTCTATTGGCCTTCTGTTGTGGTGGAAATCATTAGGGTGATTGTTTCCTCTCCATCCTCCATTTGAATTGTCATTCCTTCTCTGATTTTTGTCAAAATACCGTCCTCCGTTGTGCGGCTTGCTACTGCTGCTAATATCAAACTTGTTCAACCCACGCTCACCAGCTCGAACATGCCTCTGTGCAACCTCCAACGCCTGATGCAATGTTTTTGGCAAGTCATACCGTAATTCATGAACAAGTGCACTAAACCGCCGCTGGTCCAGACAGAAAATGAAACCAGATACAAGCTGTGATTATGGACAATCAGGGATCTTCTGTGCTTCAAGTGTATAACGCTTCATAAAATTGCTCAAAGATTCGTTATGATGCATTGTGATCTCGTGTGCATCAAGATGTGTCAGATTACAGCTCCGGAGATTTTGGTATTGCATCACAAATTTTGCTTTCAAATCAAGAAAACTAGTAATACTCCTTGGCGGAAAACTAGCAAACCATTCGCATGCCATTGTTGGTATAGCAAGATTTCTGGGCAATGGATAATTAGCAATTCGATCAATGAAACACTGTGTAGATTCTGCCATGGCTGGTGGCTTGGTGGCTTGCTCTCCAGTAATGAGGGCAAAGAAATTGTCCACAGCCACAGCACGGAAGGCGGGCTGCGCTAAGCGTTGCTTATATTTTGCCGGAGCTGTCTGCTTAAGAATGTCATTTAATAGCAACACTGCCTGCTTCTCTGACATGAACTCATGTTTGTCAATTTCATCATCAGAGTCATTATTATCATAGCTCGGGTCGTTATCATCCCCATAATCATCAATAAGACTACACAGCTTGTCGAGTAGCCTGGATAACTTGTATTTTGATATAGATTGCCTTTTCATTATTTGCTTGTCTTTGCCATCTGCCATCCGCCGAAAAGGTATAAATGTTGGACATCGCCGTGGTTGCATCAATGGTCGTCGCTCTGGATTAGTAACAAAATTTGGAAGTCTTTCTGCACTTTTGATTTTCGTTTCTTCGATTACTGGCCTCTTCTCCGAATTAGTTGCCAAATGTTTAAGCCTTTCTGCAGTTTCAGCAACTGTTTCTTCAATCGTACCATCTAGTGGCGGAACGGGTACATCTTCAACAGTTATCATATCGTCAGTTGATGGATTGTTGACTGCTTCAAGTACAAATGGAGCTTCAGTTGTTTTTGTTCCTTTTCCGTTTTGTGTGTTCTTTGCATTAGTGGATGGCGCCATTGTTAACACCTATTTCCTTATGAGGTAAGGCTTAGTGTATCAACAAGATACTAGAAGTAATCTAGCTTTAGGAGGGCGGAGTGTTGCCGATTGATTTTTACCCTCGGGAAATAATCCCTGCAGACCCGGTTCACAAGTGTAGAAACTTGTGGGGTGGCTTAATCAATCTGTCATCCGTAGAGCGTAAAAGTGCTAGCCGGATAACTTCTAGTGAGAGAAAGTAGAGAGAGAAAGAGAGAAGTGAAGTCTCAGCTCTCAAAGTTATCAGAATATCTGAACTGTGTAAAATGACAACCCAAGGGGTCTATTTATAGTGTCAGATCCACCAGATTGCTTGGGGACACGTGTCAGATGATGATACGTTCTGTTACTTGTGATCCGAAATTTACGCTGAAGGTGGTGTTCTCCGGCCAGGGCTTACGCACTAGGCGGCCTTCAGGGCTTACGCATGACGGAGCAGCCTGTACAGCGGAGAACGCTAGACGGACAACCCTACAAAACTGTTGTTTCCAGCCTTCCTGATGCTACTTTTATGTAACCATTATGCCTTTTATATGTGTATACGATAGGATACACCATTACTTGGAAACACCAAGTCTTACACCCTTCCGCACATCGGCACGACCACCACAACAAGGGATATCCCGTTAGGAATGTTACCCTATAATCCATAACACGCTAACACACTAATGCAATCATCGTCATATGGGTCCTACTCCCATGAGTTTAATGACCCCAAGACTCCCCGATTCGCCAATTCCAAGGCGACTCACAACTGGAATCCTTACACGATCCTCTAACCACACACTCTACCGAGTGCAACCCCAAACCACAATCATTAGACTTGTCGTATTCCATTACGAAATTTAGGTCCTCGACGCACACACACACACATACAATAATCGGTCATCCTAGTTACGATGGGTAACTACAACCAATGACGATCTCAAATAATGCACCCACTACGTAGGGTGACTAATTATGCGCCGAACTCGTGAGTTGGCTCACTCACTTAACTAACCGAACCCACCGTAACAATTTTCGACTCACAACAAATCTGATGTGACAACAAGCACATCACCCGAGACCACTATAACTTAGGAACCAATGAAAGATTCCTCATTCATCCCGAATCTACCCCAACCATGCCACGTTTCCTCCGCTCGGTACCCGTCATGTCATACTCGATGTCAAGATACACTTTCATAATAATGGTGATCAGTCACTATTACAAATGCGTACCTTACCATTTCCACATGGTCATGCAAAGTAGTTTACCCAGACTGACGCAACATTCACACAAAATAACACGCGATAACTCCTAGTACCCGAATGACCCAAGTCTTTACCGCGAACTTGATCACTCAAACCATTAAACATGCGAATCTCCCCAATAAATTCGTCCCTAGGACATCGCACCAAAAGATACCTGTATATATACACCAATATACAATAATAATAAACGTACACAAGTACACCACAGCAACAAGTCAACCTACAACCTAGGTGACTATCACTAAAACAACGTCCAAGTTCGTCTACTTACATTAGGCACTAGAAATCTAAGGCACTAATTTACACACAAAATAAGGCCCCACAAAATCCCACATTGGACAAACACAAGTCCTAGTTAGTCACCTACTCTAAGGCACTAACAATTCTTAATCTGACCCGTATTCCTACAAGTCCCGCAAATAATGTATAACCGCCAACTAGTCTAAGACTAGGCACCTATACCAGGGTCACCTAATTCCCTTAGACCATACTCTGATACTACTTGTAATGACCCAACTTCGTTTTACCAAAAAACACGACTTAATTTTTTTTTTTTACAGACAACCTGGACGGCGTCCAGTTATGTGGACGGAGTCCAGCAGTGAAGACCAGGACGACGTCCAAGACTTTTGGACGGCGTCCAAATGAACTAAAAGTTTCTGCTCAGTTTTTCAAATTCACGCGGGCGGAAAACCCGCTTCCTAACACTTTTAAACGAAACGGTTTTCACAACACATTAGTATAATTATAATTAAGAGATTTCCACAATAAAAATCTAGTTTTACAACCCCTGGCCCACATCGACCCAAATTACGACAAAGTGACAATTTCTACCCATTTATATATATATATATATATATATATATATATATATATATATATATATATATATATATATATATATTGACGGATTACGACTATACAACCCAACCCGATGCCATGAGCATAATTTCGGGGACTACCAAATCCCCCATCCGCGTCCAATTATCCAAAAGCTACCCCATTAAGCCCGAACGCTCCTGCACGTCTAGTCTAACAACTAGCTAGCATCAATAACACAATACCTGTAAAAGGTAAACAACGAGAGGGGTAAGCATAAAGCTTAGTGAATGCAATAATTATACATATACATATATAATATACCTACTTGCAGTCACTTACACACATACCGCATACATGCTAGCAATATAATTAGCAACCATCTCAATTATAAGGCTAATAACCTCCAATATTGCAAGCTAGCATAACCAATAGCATATACTCAAACAATATAATATGCTACACTACAACACATACAAAAATTATATGGTTAACCATTCTCGCGTCATGGTGCTACCGGCTCTTTGGTTCACACCATACGCATCGGTTATGATGCTACCGCTCTTTAGTGCACATCACAACCCGAGTCATACTCGCGCTAAAGTGCTACCGGCTCTTTAGTTCACACTCTAAAAACTCGTGCCGTAGTGCTACCGGCTCTTTGGTTCACACTACAACACACGTACTATGACGCTACCGGCTCTTTGGTTCACATCATAGCACAATCGCACATACTATGGCACTACCAGCTCTTTGGTTCATACCATAGCATACAAATAAATACATTATATACATACATATATAATCATTCCACTCACCTCGAACTCGAGCAATACAAAACATGCGTGAAATCTCCACCAAACGCAACCGAGCAAGCTTTTACCTATAATACGCATATAGGTATATAAACAATCAACATACATTCTCTACAAGAGAATTCGACGACAAAGCCCTTAACTAAGGGTTTATACCTACCTCCACAAATCCGCCCATTTAGACACCTAAAGTGGACTTCACCAATTACCACTAAGGGTGGTAATTCCGACCCATTCAAAAACGTCATTTAACACTTAACAAAAGTGTTTAACATCTATTTAATCTAAATTAGTGTCATTACCAAATTCGACCCAATCAAAGTCAACCCATTTTGACATAAGTCCCAAAAATGCCCAAAATCACTAACGGCTAGTGATTATATTTTCAAAATACCAAATTACACCTAAATCAAACATTTATATACTCGATTTATTAAATCTTGACCCATAACTTAATTTGACACCAAATCAAGGGTAACACCCATTTGACCAACAAACATGTTCTTATGAACATCTAAAACACCAACAAACTTTCAATCTAGTGATTAACACCCAAACCAATGAAAAATACTTATAAATCGTCATCAAACCCTAACCCACCAATAACCAGGTTTACTTACACAATACATAACGCAAAACCCCCAAATTCATGGGAAATGGGGTTTATAACCCAACTAGCTCAAACCCTAAATATGAACAAGAATCTTAACAATGAAATTCGGCTTTAGAATTTACCATAACAATCAAAACGTAGCCGAGAACGAAAGGAACAACTTTAACTCTTGCGACTTGACCCGATTCACACATCTTCCTCAAACCAAGCTCTCTCTCTCTCTCTCTCTCTAAATTCTCCTTCTCTCTCTAAGATAAGATGAGAGAGATGTGTGGATGTCAAAATGATATAAAATAGGATCTAAAACTGATATTAAGGCTACAAATCGTCCACATGTGAAAAGTCACAAATACCCCTTTTAATTTATTAAAATTCCAACAGCTGGCCCTTCAGACCATTTGGACGGCGTCCAAAATGGTTGGACGGCGTCCCAAAAACTAGACGGCGTCCCACTGAACTGACACTGAAACTGAAACAACAACTTCTTTTAGGGACTAAAATTGTCTGAGTCTGATTCTGATGTAAATTCTGAAAATGCATAAGTGTTAGGTAGACTTTTAGTGGCGCTTTCTGATGCACACATTTACCGACACTTTCAGGAACACTTTCTAATGCATAAAATTTCAGGATCTTAAACAACCCATACAGGTCCACAATCAGCTGCCAATTTCATAATGTGGGGGGCAACATGACTCACTCGGCAGTTGTGACTATGGAGGTGGTAGGGATCCACCCATTATCAACTGAGCTACGCGTCATTGGCTACTAGAGTAGTTCATTGTGATATATTTATCGGACCAAGCCCATGTTTTGTATCTATTAAAACTCTGATTAGCAAAACTTTCATGGTGTCTGATAATTGAAAATCCTAATCACCCATCACCTTCTTTGCTGGTGTAATGGCCTAAACACACACATCACGGTTGAAATTTTCACCGTAGCATAACAAAAGAAAAAAAAAAATCAAATAAAGGCGATCATCAAAGTTGAAGTAATATCAACTGTAGGCAATCATCACAAAAATGTCCACTTCCAACTCAGCTTTTTATGAAATCCCACGTCAAACTCACATGTTTTGGATATTGAAGAAAAAAAAAGAGTGAACGTGAATATCAACATAACGTCAAGAGTTTAAAATTAAACCCATCTATTGAATATGATAGAAGCCCAGCAAAAACTTTTGGCTCAATATGGCATAGCTCAAACTTCCTCACAAGCCAACCGGTTCAATGCTCCTTTCTATCTTTACCCAAGGCCTCGTTACAGTAGGACCACTAAACACATATATGGACATCGACCTAATGTTCAACCTCCTGATGGGCCGCAACCATCTCATTATACTTCTGGGCCGACTCCCTCTTTACTCTCGATAGGCTCCCACATGCGCTTTTTAGTCAGCCACATCTTCAGTGTAAGTAAACCATTAGCTCCGCCTTAAAATTTTCATTTGGTGTTATATCTAACTTGGTTTTACAACATCTCTATTGTAACATTCTCATTTTTCCATTTGCATTTTCCTTTCTTGTATCGATCAACACTCTACTCCATGCTTACATACAACAACAATATTTAATTTTACGAATATGATGTATGAGGATGAGATGTTGACAATCATTCGTCTATCTTTGAATAAAGGAAGTCGTTTATCTTTCCATGATAGAGAAAGTCATCCCTTTACATGAGTTGTACAGGGTAGAGAGAAAGCTTCGTACAACATAGCACATGTTATTGAAACCATATAAAATTTCTTTTTTAGTTTTAGATGGACTTTCGAGATTTCCTTTTTAGTCTATATGGACTTTCGTGTCACAAATCATTCCTGTTTTTGTTCTTCTGTTCAATTAACCTACTATTATACGGTGGGTCACATCCTTAATGTGACTCTAACACCACTATCAACCTTTAAAAACTTATACTGCTACTTCAGAGTCAAAAACCTCATTTTCATCTAAAAACCGAATATTCACCTCCACGTCGATATCACTATTGTGAGTGGTGAATGTAATAATAGTGATTGTCAAAATTAAGTACGTCCACCTTTTTTATTTATTAGTTTTATAAATAAAATAAGAATACTAATTAAATAAAATACATAACATTAAATAATATAAGTACATAATAAATTAATAAATAATAAAGAATAATAGAAAATAACATAACATAAACTATAATTCTAAGATATTAAAGTACATATAAATGAAAAACGAACTAAGTCAAAGTTCTCCAAAGAAAAAAAAAACGCCGTTGGTACATGTGGTTTATTTACATTATCATGAAAACACCTAAACTTTTTTTTTTGCGTAGTTGATACCTAAGTTTTGTTTAACTTGCGTAGTTAGTACCCCTAGCTAACTGTAGTAGATTTTTAGTGGTTAACCCTCACATGTGCCAAACATGTGAGAGTATTTTGGTCATTTTCCTATTTTCTTTTTGTATAATTTAATTTTATCTTCTCCTTTATATTTTATTAAATAATTAACCACTAACACCACCTTCTCACTAGATCTCCCAATGGCAATTTTACCTTTAATCATACTCCTCTTACTTTCAATCACACTTTTTCTCGCCGAAATCATCACCGCCACCGCCGATGATTCAGATCTACTCATAGAACTCAAATCAATCCACCTATTCAACACTTAAATATTTGTAGAGTATAACCCACATGTTTGTTTATTTCAACACTTAAATAATGAAACTACCATTTCCGTATGAATATTGTAACTGTTGGTTGAATGTGGGTTAATGTACTAAACGATAAACTTAAGAATGATTAACCAAAAGCATATGTTTTGATGATGACTGACACCTTAACATAAAACACGCAAGGTCACTAATCCATACTTTATCTTGCAAATGACCAAGTCAAACATAGGTTAAAGAATGAAATTAAAAGTTCAGCTAAACACACGGTCGAGGTACGGTCGACCGCATAGTCAACAGTGAAACCCCAAACTGAATTGCAACGCAGTTTTGTGAAAACAAGTTGCACGGTCGCCACCACGGTCAACCGCAGTGCGACCGCAGTTTTCTCTGTTACCATTTTCGACCAAATAAAGTTTGAATAGTTCCCAATATCTATAATTCATGAAACCTTTCTCAACATGCTTAGAATAGATGCCTTCTCCATACTCAATTGAGTTTTGGTCATAAAAACACTAATTGTGATTAATTACGCCTAATGACATCTTAATGACAAATTAACCAAGATTAGGCGTAACACATAAGTGTTAATCAACAACTTGAGATCTTAATTCTTATCTAGATATCCTTAGTATGATCATCAAGTACCAACACACTTAAGCCAATGTCACTAGAACAATAATTGCTATTAGAAATGACTTAGTGATTAATTAAGGCTAAATGAGGAACAATGCTCTCAAGGTTAACTAGTAATGACTTGTAATCCTAAAACACACTTAGATACATTTAGGATGGTCACCAAGTCCCAACTAGAGATTGCTCTTCCCTTGTGCATGTGTTGGACATTAATGTGTGCTTACTCATTAATCAAGCAATATGTTATATTGAAATTAAACTAGTTAAGAACTTGAATTATAAGTTGTGCAAGTATCTATATGATTGATCCTAGAATAACTATCTCTTACTATGTGAGTATTACTTGCTACTTGCCAATATGATTAATGCTCATAAACTTTTCAACTTGATTAATATGTTTGCTATGTCCTCACTAGTTAGGATTCAAGTAACTAACCTACTCCAATAGATTAAGTGTAAAATAGTTCACAATGAAAATATAGTCAATTGTCTATTTGGTCTAGTCTAAGTAACTAAGGGTGATTACTTAAGACTCAACTTTGATGTCTTTACATATTTCATGATTATCTTATAGAGACATTATTCAATTAATCTCTAAACTAAACTCAAAAAGAACATGACTTGTGATTAATTGAAACTAGAAAGTTAATAACATAGTGACTAGTCTTTAGAATTGATCCAATGGCATTAAAGTGACTAACTAAGTCTTGACCAAACTGAGATTTCCCAAAATATCAATCAAGTCACTTCTCCAAGAATGTTGGGTTTGCCACTTTTGGAATGATTAGTCACTTTCATGCATTAAGACTAAATCTCACACACTTAATGCATATAGTACTTGTATAGGATGTTTGGTTTTTTTGCAGGTGCTAGAAGGAGTAAAGGTGCCAAAATTTGGTGTTCAAATTTGAGTCAAACGGCTATACAACGGATACTAAATTTAGACTGGAGCACGCACGATCGCACCACGGTCGACCGTGATGACAACCGTGTGTCAACGGCTACTTTTTGAATCTCACTATAAAAGGCAAACATTTAAGAGCATTTGAAGCTGACCCTCTTACATATTTCAAAGGCTTATTTCCAGGGATCACAAGTGCTTCAATTACTACTCAAATGTGATCAAGCAAGAGAAGATTCTATGATGTCATAGATATAGAATTGGGTTGTTGTAAACTTACTAATCAAAATCATTTATCTTGTGAGTTTACTTAATATAATGTATGTCCTAGTATTGTCTTAGGATCATCATTGCAAAGTGTATAAGTCTTGTAACTTCAATTAGTAGAAGCATAGGCTAGCTTAGTGATCTACTTCCTTAAAGGGACTAAGGAAGTTGATTAATCTTATTTGGAGATTAATACTTGTCCAAGGTGAAGACAAGTTGATCTAGGTTGGAATTGATCTTTCAAAGGGATAGAAAGATTAGGTTTGTTGTCTACCAAAGAAGTTAAAGACTTGTAAATCGGATCTCCACCGGGTTTGGAGAAATGTGCTTAGTGAAGCAACAAATCCCGATTAGTGTAATCGGGGAGTGGATTAAGGTGGATTAGTTAACATCCACCCAAACCACTATAAATCCTTGTGTCTATGTTCTTTACATTACTTCATTTATCATTTTGAACATATACACTACACACATCAAGTTTGAGTTGAGTTGGTTGATCAAAGTTAAATCGAATTTGGTGATCAATCGAAAAAGTGTTAAAAACGTATCAAGTACCTATTCACCCCCCTCTAGTTACTTACAATTGGTATCAGAGCATTTGCTCAAATCATTGCGCTATAAATGATTGCAAAAGCATCAAAATTCATTTTGTGCAAAAACTTGAGTCAACGATTCTCGGATCAACTCAAACTATGGGATATTTGGAAGAATTGGTGAAATAAGCACCAATCTTTGATAAGATGAATATTGATGTGTGGAAATTAAGATTTGAGTCTTATCTCAAATCCAAGGATTACTACTTGTGGAGAATAATCAAAGTAGGAGACTTTGTACCACAAGCTAGTTCAAGACTAGTGAAGTCAATAATTCAAAACAATGATGTTTTGAAACAATTTGATGCAATTTCACTACTTCATGGAATTCTTCCTAGTGAAGAAAGATTAAAGATAATCTCATGTGAAAGTGCAAAAGAATGTTGGGATTCACTATGTTCTCAAGAAGATTTAAACTCTAGGAGTTTAAAGGGTAAAGGAATAGAGAAGGATTTGAAAAAGGTTGGTAATTTTCAAGCAAAAGGGTTGAATGGAAATGAAGACTTTTGCCTCATGAGTTCTTGGAATGATTTGGATCAAGATGTTCAAAGTGAAGAAGAGGTTGAATCTCCATTTAAAGATGATGATGTCTCAAGCATGAATTGCAATGAGGTACATGTATTCTATCCTTCTAATTATGAAGAATTTTTAGAAGATTACAAGACTATTAAATTTGTGTATGATAGTAGTCGTGACAAGGTAAAACTTTTGGAGAAAGAATTACACAAAGTTAAACAACTTAACAAAGTTTTAATTGATGAAAATAACACCTTGAAGAGAAAACTTGAAAGGATAACTATTTGTGATTCATCAAGAGGTAAACATGAAATGAATATATGTCACGACTATAGCAAACACAAATCTTGTAATCAAAGTCCATTGTCTATTATTAGGAAAATTGAAAATATGGGAAAAATGGACCAAGCTAGCAATTTCATGGTAGGGATAAGTCAAGGATTGGGTAATCTTAAAATCAATCATAATTAATGATCAAAATGCTAATGAGAATAACCTTCTCAAAAAGACTTTGTATTAATGAAATATTTTTCTTACAAATGCAAAATTATTTTTGATAAGTGATTTTAAAAGATTAGTGTAGGAAGCTTACTTGCCTTAGGATTGTGTGTTTATGTGAAAATATGTATTGCATGCTGATGTTAAAGCGAAGGGGTACAAAATACTATTAATTTTTACTAGGAAATACTATTAAATACGATACAATTTTACACAAGTTATTTATTTATTTATAAAGTGGATATACCTAAACCTTGCTATAACACTTATAGGCAGTGTACCTAATCGTACAGTAGTGTAGTTTTTAGTAAGTCCGGTTCGTTCCACAGGGATCTAGCCAAGTTTAACGCTATATTTTTAAAACTATATTTGTAAATATATAAATATATATAAGTAGTATTATTATTATTATAAAAGGGGGTTTTTACCGTTTAATGACCGGTTTGTCGATTTTAAAACTTTAGTCGCAGTTAAAACCTAATGTAATATATTAAAAATAAAACTTAATTTAAAGCGTAAAGTAAATGACAATAATTAAAGTGCGATAATTAAAAGTGCGATAAATAAATTGACAGTAAATAAAAGTTGCGATAATTAAAAAGTACGATAATTAAAAGTGCAATTAAATAAAATGACAGTAAATAAAAGTGCGATGAAATATTAAATAAAGGAATTATGCTTATTTAAACTTCCGTAATCATGATGTTCGACGTGTTGATTTTAGTTTATTACCATGGGTTAATTGTCCTTTGTCCTGGATTATTTAATATGTCCATCTGGTTTTTGTCCATAATAATCCATCAGTCATAAATATAAAGTGCGAGTGTCCTCATCAAATTATCCATATATCCGAAGTCAAATATTTCAACTAATTGGGGACTTAAACTATAATTATACCAATTTTCCTTATATATAATTCACCCCTGTTTTAATAAGTCCATTGACTATTAATCCATTCTCGTGTCCGGTTAAATGAACGATTATTAGTACTTATAAATATCCCGCCCATCGTGTCCGATCGAGTGTCTGTGGTTATTTATAGGTACGTCTAATTGTAAATCTTTATATTAAATTAACGAACTATCATTCAATTAAACAAATATAAAGCCCATTATTAGCCCATAGTCTAATTTCCACAAGTGTCGTTCTTTTGTCCAAACCCCAATTATGGTACAAAGCCCAATCACCCAATTTTAATATTTAGCCCAACATCATGATTACTTCGGCTTAAATAAGCATAATAATAACTTAGCTACGAGACATTAATTTAAAAAGGTTGAACATAACTTACAATGATTAATAATAGCGTAGCGTTACACGGACAGAATTTCGACTTACAAACTTAAAACATTCGCCACTATAACCTTATTATTATTAAACTTAAATTAAAATTATAATTATAAAATATAAATATAAATATATCGTGAGAGATAGATAGAAAAAGGATGTGTCTTTTTCGTGCAGAATTCGATGCCTTTTATAGGCCTACGTTGGACTGTAGTGCTCCGTGAGTGCTGAACTTTTATACTTTAAACCTCCGCGAGTGCGGAGGTCTGGAATCCAGCTCACATATTAGATCCAAAACGTGGGCTGCGTATAAATATAATATATAATAATATATATAATTAATTATATATTAAATTTTATTCTTATGCATAGTTGACTTGTAATTTTTGATCCTTTGCGACGCGCGCTGAAAGTTGGTTCATGTCTCGGTTCTAGATTATCGAACGCCTTTTCGTACAATTTAATATCTTGTACTTTGTGTTTCACGGCTTGTACTCTTGTAATTTTTAGACGTTTCTCATCAATAATTTGAACCACTTTGATTGTACTTTGTACTTTTTAGCTTTTTGGTCGTTTACGTCTTCAATTCGTCAAATCTGTCTTTTGTCTTCACCTTTTATTATTTAAACGAATATCACTTGTAAATAGAACAATTGCAACTAAAAGCTTGTCTTTCTTGAGGAATAATGCTATGAAATATATGTTCATTTTTAGCATTATCAAATATTCCCACACTTGAGCGTTGCTTGTCCTCAAGCAATATAGTCTTGAAATAAAAATACTAGAATCACTTCTTTATTCTTCACACTTTGTACATCAGTGATTTCTATACGGCGGTATGAATAATGGTAATAACATTGTGGTTTACAGTCCCGCATGACTATAAAAATTTAGATCCTTTAAGAAATTGAATCTTTATGAAAACATTTGATCTTTTGAAATTTCAATCTAGCTTTTACCCTAGATAAGTTTTTCGGAATAACCCTTCACCGGTGTTTGCAAATTGTTTTTGTGAGTTTTGTGGGTTTCAGATTTGAAAATTTTAGCTCAAAACTTGCGGTTTTGTGTCACCCACTTGCTAACCTTGTATTGGGAAAGCAACACATCCAGTTTACTTGCTCCGTATATTACCTTTCGGTAAACTACCGTCCGGTTGTAAAGGAAAGCGTTGAACAAGCAACTGTTAAGGCAATGTCCCGTGACATGCTTTTGATTATGGTCTATAACGTGTCGGATGCAATTACTATCCTTTGTAGAAGCAATAGTAAAGATCAACCTATAATTTTTCGGTCTGGCACAAGGTCCTGTCTTTGACCATGCTATGCAACCACCGTTCTTACGGTTGACACTCGATTTGGTTCTGGTGGCCTAATAAATTCCAGGTGAATTCCTAGGATTTTACGTTCAATGGTAATGAACGCATTGAAAATGGGTTTTCAGAAAACAAATCGGTTTGTAATTTGATCAAAATATTTTCTCGTTCAAGTTCGAGTTTAGATATCATTGAATTCCATGAGTTTGAATTCTCAATCTTTAAGGTCAATCTCAAGGATTGAGTAATATCAGTCTTAAAAGCTAATTTTTGATCTTTAAGGAGATTATCCTTTCTGGGGATCGGATTCATTAGTCTTATAAGCTAATTTGCACGGTGCCCCCTCCCATTGTACGAGACAGATCCTCTCATGGTTAGGATAAGTCTGACCACATGGCGACCCTGTTTGATGCTGAGGTCGGTGGATTTCCTGCTGATTTTAGAGATGACTTTTCTAGATTTTTCGTCAACCTACAGCTGGTCTGGACGACAACTTCCTGACCTAAATCAAGAAGCGCGTGTCTTTTTCGAAAGACTTTACTTCCTTTTAATGATGGAATTGATTCATCATGTAGATCCATCTATTCTTTCAAAAGTATTACAATAAATCGGGTAAAACTGATTAGTTTAGTCCAAAGCAAAAGTACCTGCAATAATCTGTACCAAAAATGTGATATGTGTTTTAAAGAACTTGGTAAATTCTTCCCATACTTAGCTTTTATTTATTCTTTTCTTTGCCTTTTTATTCTCCTTTATTCCATTTTAAATGAATTCAAGCGTTTTGGGTTGTTTCTCCATTTATGTTCTCTCCGAGGTAACAATAATTTCGGTATTATAACCTAGTTTTATCACTCATAAATATGTATAAACATGATTTTGAATTCATTTAGTTGAAATTTTTTTTAAATTTTCACAAAATTTGGCAATTAAACTAAGTGTAAACCCGAGAAAATTTAGAACCCTTCCCCACACTTTTCTACATTAATCACTTTTCGGTCAGACTATAATTATAAATTCATGAGGATGATTAGTGTAGAAAAGTGATTAAAAATACCGAGTTTACAAACATATTATTTTATATCACATTTGATATTTTGCGTCTTGTCGTCAAAATTAGTACCTTTTTCTGAACTTAATGACAGTCTTTGAAAGTACGTTGTTTTACCCTGTTTTGTACATGACATAAAATACATTCATATATATACATATTTTTGAAGTTTGGTATATAACCCCACGTTCAAAAATTTATAAAATCTAATATTTTTTTGGCATACTTTAGATCAATAAAATTAAAAATAATGATAACAAAATTTGTCACCCTGCCCTCGGGTAAAGTAATTTCGGTTCAACGACCTAGTCTTAAACTCACGACGAATTTTAGGTATCAAAATTTTAAGTTAAGGAAATAAAGTAAATTTTTTATTTTTAAATTCACACCAAACTTAAATTTAAAATGTATAAAATTAAAAATTCATATAAATATCATTAATATTTTTATACATTAATTTTACAAACTTTATATTGAAAATATTAATTTTGAAAATATTTAAAAACTTAAATATATTGATTTAAAAAGTTTACATTAATAATTTAATATTTATATATTAATTTTAAAAACAAGGAAACAATTAAAAATCTTTTTGGTCTTTTATCCCACTTTAATCAATCAAATATTATCAAAAATATACGCCCCTCTTTTCGGTAAAGTAATTTTGGTTCCATAACCTAGTTTTACTCCTGGCGAATTTTTGAAATATTTTGGGTTGATTGATTAAAGATATTCATACCTTAAGAATAAACGGTAAATTTCGCAGTGATGTAATAAATTTTTGTATGATATCAATAATTTCGGTTACGCATACCTAATTTTATTGAATACCAATATAATACTTTATAGCGAACGATTCAGCGTTTATTATCAAAAGGTTAAAAGCAATAAAAATAAAAATAAAAACTGTACATACTTACCTGTGAGATAGAATTCTCAGAGACCTGCTTTAGCCGACTCATAAGAGAGTCGTGTGATTTGGTTTTCCATAGCTACGTAAGCGTAACCTCGATTCTTCAATATCTTTTCTTCTAAACATATAAACGGTCCTTCTCTGCATAGAGTAACAAATTCGGTATTTGAATATGTTTGATTGTTTGAACATTTACCTTCGTGTGACCATTTTTCGCATTTATAACATCTTTCAAGGTGTCGTGCTCTTCTTTTTGTTGCGGGCTTTGATTTTCCTTTACCAAAATGTATCTTATGATGATCTTTTCTGAGTTCTTTTCTTACTCCATCCATTTTGCCTCTTATGAATGATACCAGTTCACTCGGAAGGGTGTCATCAGATCAAAGGAATTCTTCATCTCGTAAAACCTAAAAGAAATAAAAATTCAGAATGGAGGGAGAAGACTAGTTCTTTAGGGTCTGCTAGGGAAAGACCATGCGGATTTCATTCTTGAGAGCTACACGAAAACAGAATATCTAACTCTAACAGAAATACATATTACCCTAAAAAGATTCAAATATTCCCACACTTAGTTAGCTGTTGGGGCGAAATTGTGATTAACTTCATCTTCAACTTCCATTGGATTATCTATGTAATGTTTAATTCTGCGACCATTAACCTTAAATTCAATCCCATTTGAATTTATCAATTCTACTGTTCCGTACGGGAAAACTCTTTTGACTATGAATGGTCCAGACCATCTTGATTTCAATTTTCCAGGAAATAGCTTGAATCGTGAATTGAAAAGAAGGACTCTGTCTCCTTCCTTAAATTCTTTCGAACTTTTGATTCTTTTATCATGCCATTTCTTCGTTCTTTCCTTATAGATTAATGAATTTTCGTATGCTTCATGTCTTAATTCTTCTAATTCGTTTAGTTGACTTAACCGTAGACGTCCGGCTTCATATAAATCAAGATTACATGTCTTCAAAGCCCAAAATGCTTTGTGCTCAATTTCTACTGGAAGGTGACATGCTTTTCCATAAACGAGTTTAAAAGGTGTGGTTCCAATTGGAGTTTTGTAGGCTGTTCTAAAAGCCCAGAGTGCATCCTCCAATTTCATGGACCATTCCTTCGGATTTGATCCTACGGTTTTCTCTAGAATACGTTTTAAAGCTCGGTTGGTATTTTCAACTTGTCCACTTGTTTGTGGATGATAAGCGGTTGAGATTTTATGAGTTACTCCATATCTTTTGAGAACTTTCTCAAGCTGATTATTACAAAAATGAGTACCCCGATCACTTATTAAAGCTTTCGGTGTTCCGAATCTTGCAAAAAGACATTTTAAAAAGTTGACTACAACTCGTGCATCGTTAGTTGGGAGAGCTTGTGCTTCCGCCCATTTAGATACATAATCAATGGCAACGAGAATGTAGAGATTATTATGAGATTTTGGAAATGGACCCATAAAGTCAATACCCCAAATGTCAAATACTTCACATACTTGAATGACATTTTGTGGTATTTCATCACGTTGACTTATTTTTCCGGCCCTTTGACATGCATCACAGGATTTGCAAAGAAGGTGTGCGTCTTTGAAAATTGTAGGCCAATAGAATCCAGCGTCATAGACTTTTCTTGCTGTGAGTTGAGGCCCATAATGCCCTCCTGTTGATCCTGTGTGACAATGGTTTAAGATTTGACTAGCTTCATCTCCGAATACGCATCGGCGTATTATTTCATTGGGACAACTTTTAAACAAATGTGGATCTTCCCAGAAATAGTGTTTTATATCACTAAAGAATTTCTTTCTTTTTTGGTACGACAACCCTTTTTCAAGGAATCCACATACTAAATAGTTTGCATAGTCTGCAAACCATGGAATTTCACTATAATCTATCTGCAATAAATATTCATCAGGAAAGTTATCTTGTATGGCCGATTCATTTAGAACTTCTAATTCAGGATTTTCAAGACGAGAAAGATGATCAGCGGGGAGATTTTCTGCTCCCTTTTTATCTCGGATTTCAATATCGAACTCTTGTAAGAGTAAGATTCAACGGATTAATCGTGGTTTGGCATCTTGTTTTGAAAATAAATATCTAAGAGCAGAATGGTCAGTATAGACCACCGTTTTAGCTAGAACTAGATATGAACGAAATTTGTCAAAAGTAAAGACAATAGCAAGGAGTTCTTTTTCAGTAGTTGTGTAATTTGTTTGTGCTCCTTGTAACGTCTTACTAGCGTAATAAATAGGTTGAAATCATTTTTCAATCCTTTGTCCTAAAACGGCTCCCATTGCAAAATCACTTGCATCGCACATTAGTTCAAACGGTAGATTTCAATTTGGAGTTATCATGATAGGCGCATTAGTGAGTTTTTCTTTAAGAATATTAAAAGATTTGATGCATTCATCTGAAAAGATGAATGGAGCATCCTTTTTTAGGAGTTTATTCATAGGATTGGCAATTTTAGAAAAATATTTTATGAAATGTCGATAAAAACCGGCATGCCCTAGAAAACTCCTAACTCCTCTAATATTGGTGGGATGTAGAAGTTTAGCAATTACATCTACTTTAACTCTATCCACTTCAATTCCTTCCTTTGAAATTTTATGACCAAGAACGATGCCTTCTTTAACCATGAAATGGCATTTCTCCCAATTAAGAAGTAGATTTGATTGTTCGCATCTAATAAGCATTCGTTCAAGATTAACTAGACATGTTTCAAAAGTATCACCAAAAACTGAAAAGTCATCCATGAAAACTTCCATGCATTCTTCTATCATGTCGTGAAAAATTGCCATCATGCACCTTTGAAAGGTTGCAGGGGCGTTGCAAAGTCCAAATGGCATGCGTTTGTAAGCAAAAGTACCATAAAGGCACGTGAATGTGGTTTTTTTTTGGTCCTCGGGTGCGATTGGAATTTGAAAGTATCCGGAAAAACCGTCAAGAAAACAATAGTAACTATTTCCGGCTAATCTTTCCAACATTTGATCAATGAAAGGTAAGGGAAAGTGATCTTTTCTGTTGGCGTCATTTAATTTTCTATAATCAATATAAACACGCCATCCTATTACAGTCCTAGTAGGAATAAGCTCATTTTTCTCATTTGTGATGACAGTCATGCCACCTTTCTTAGGTACGCATTGAACTGGGCTTACCCATGGACTATCAAAAATTGGATAAATTAAACCTGCATCTAGCAGTTTAATAATTTCTTTCTTAACAACATCTTGCATATTATGATTTAATCTTCTTTGGCGTTGCACATACGTTTTATGACCTTCTCCCATAAGAATTTTATGTGTGCAATACGAAGGACTTATTCCTTTAATATCATGAATCTTCCATGCAATGGCTGGTTTATGAGCTTTCAATACAGAAATGAGTTGTGATTTCTCATTTTCAGTAAGAGAAGACGATATTATTACAGGTAATTCAGATTCACCATGTAAATAAGCGTATTCCAAATGGTTTGGAAGTGGCTTTAACTCTAATGTCGGTGGTTCTTCTATCGATGATTTGTATCGATATCTGTCTTCCTCATTTAGCATTTGAATTTCTTCTTTTGTTGGTTTGTAATCATTAGCCATAAGTATGGCTAACATTTCAGCTTCATCTATTGGTTCAGTTCCTTCTCCTAAAGAACATTCTCCTATTCCTTGTAATTCTGAAAATTCTTCTAATAATTCTGCACGTGAATCTATAGTTTGAATATAATAACATGTATCATCTGCTGTAACAACCCTCACTTTTCGACTTCTAAATTTACTGAATTAACCCTAGAGTTATCTGCCTGACTATATGTATTAAGGGTTGTTATATACAATTAAATATTGACCGAATAGTAATTTTTAGTCAACAATGTACGCTTAAATAAATAATATATTATTAATTTATATAATTTGACATAATTTAACTAAGTATATAAACTTTGTATCACTTTTATTATTTAGTTAATGTATTATATATTTAACTATATAATAAATCCAATTATATATAAATGTAATAATATTTACAAACTTACTAAAACTATAGTTTAATAATTAAAATCATAATTATTATTAAAAATACAAAATATCGAATTATTTATTACTTTTATGCAAAATTTGTATTTATTAATTAAATAAAAAAAATATTGACAAATATTCTTGGAAAAGCACTAAATCAATTTGTTTATTTATATAAAAAAATCCTTAAAATAAATGAATTTAAAAATAAATAAATAAATAAATAAAATACTTTTTAATTAAAAATTATAATGAAAAAACTACTTTTATTATTTTATTTTGTGCATTATCCCATGACCTAACATTTAATACTTTTGAATTTTAAAATCCCATTAAAAATTAAAATATTTCTTTTTCTTTTAATTATTTTATTCTTTTTACCTAATTTTTTCAAGTATAAATACCCCTCGTTTCTCATTCAAACTCACACCAAAATTTCTCTCATTCTCTCTTTGAAGAATTACTACTAGTAAGTATTCTTTTTTACTTTTTACTTTTTACTTTTTACTTTTTACTTTAGTTTATTATTTTTTTTTACCAAAACATGTAAATAATGTTATAAATTATATGCAATTAAAAATAAAATAAATAACATGTTATAATTAGTAATATATGTTACTAAAAATTATAAAAGTATTTTTATGAATTAATATATAGGAATTGTAATTAAAATCGAATTAATGAATATATATGTATATACGCACCTAACGTGAAGGTTATAATTAAAGATAGCGTACAAAGACTACAAACATCACCGCTACTTGTGGCCTAGGGTGATCCTTGTTACCATTATGGGACGCTTGTGGATCTCGAATGCCAAGACTTAGATTCTGGTCAAGAGATCCTGGGCCACTCGGTAACAATAGATCATTCGAGTAACTTGCATGTTAGCAACGAAGTTTGGGCGAGATTGTACAACATCTTTGTTAAGAATTATAACCCGAACATTCTTAAACTAGAAGCTTACTATAAGTGGAAGCTTTTCATAAATAGTAAGTTTCCAAAAATAGAAACTTTTGAGAAATAGGAACTTTTCTCGAAAACCGTCACTGTCAATATAGTTGCTATATTAATAAACATACTTTATGTCAGTTAGACATTAACTAATCAAACGTTATACCTCTAGGTTGATATCCAGATCACTTACTTGCTTTACTTTCCTTCTTGCGTGGAATACTTCAACTGCTATTTAAGGTGAATTCATAGCCCCTCTTTATTGCTAGCAAACTTACTTACTTTACTTGGGGTGAGACACATGCTGTTTTTACTTTTTACAATTTAGACACAAGTACAAAACTGTTAAACTATGCTATACCCGGCTATGTCTGACTAAGTCCCTACAGTGATATTTTTAATTGCTGCTGCATGCTTAATTATTGGGGGTAGGCCTATCGGGAGTAACGTCCCCGATACATTTGACTAAGTCTTTGTATTACTTGATAATGAAATTAAACCGACAAGGACAGACACAACTTGTCATGGGGCAAACTTGAACGTTTAGTCTAAATATCACGCTTTGGAATAACTTTTTGATCATGCGGGAGATCAACTTTACAAACTAAATCTTGTGGTTTAAAATAACGGTCAAACTTTTGTTAAACCTATGAACTTCACTCAAACTTTTGGTTGACACTTTAGCATGTTTTGTCTCAGGTGCTGTTTGATTCAAGCTTACTTATCTACTTCTTATGTGATGCTACTTGGACATAGGATCAAGAAATTATCGCATTTATTACTATTGCATTTAAACATTTACTTTACTCCTTTGTAACGACATTTCATTTTCCGCTGCGTACTCCATAAAGTTTAACTTTCTCATTTAGTATTATTCTCGTTATTATAATATGTTGGTATATTTTGATATTAAGTCACATTTCGCCCAGGCCCTAACTGGGGGTGTGATAGATTGCTATCAGAGCTGGTTTAACTGCGTCCAAAGCAACGACCAGTTAACGTTCCCAACATTCGGGTTCGGTTAATGGCAACGACTTTGGGTGAGTTAGTCATAGAGGGGGTTCTCACAGTGTTACTTGTGACGAAGCATTGGCTCTTACTCCTTGCGATCCTTTTATGGTTGGCCAAATAATAGCGGTGACGCGGGCTGTAAAATCAGAGTCTGAGGTACGGTCAGTGGTCACCCTATTCATAGGAACGTCACTGTTTGGGAATAAATCCCCAATCTGTTGTGATAGATTGTTATCAGAGCATAACCAGGCTGTTATAGAGAACCAGGATTGCATCTTTATTTGTGCCTTATTTGCTAGCTAGGGTGTCTTAGCAATCTAGGAAACTATAACCTTTCCTGCCTTAGACTTTAAAGCACTTAGGATTACCTTATAATCTTAACAACCTTTCTTTGATAATTTTGGCTTAAAATGCTAATCAAAGTCTCTTTCCTAATGATAGGATGTCAAGCCCAAGCGTTAACAAGCCTAACAAGGCAACTCACAACCCTACTACCGAAGTAGGTGTTGGACACTCTGAAACATTAAGACCTATTCGAAGTCCTTCTTACAGTCCTGCTTCACCAAACTATAGTCCAAATACTCTGCGAAATTTACAAAGGTCTCCTCAATATTATCCAACTCCGAGAATCGAAGATAAAGGAAAACGTCATGAAGAAGCCGGTCCATCAAGGAAGAGAGCCCGAACTCCTTCTTATAATGATGCTGCTAAGTATGAGGGTTTGCTTTGCCACATGGCGAGAGTGGAGGTTCGTATGGATGAGAAGGACCGCGAAATTAAGAAGTTGGTGGAGGAAAATGTTGAACTAAGAAAAGAATTAAGGCTCCTAAAGTACGAGGAAGAACACAACACTCGTTGGGGAAAGCAATCACTTGCTCATCTCCAGGAGGATGTTAACTTTCGAATGAAAATGGAGAGAAGCTGAGTCGACAAACAACTTGCCTTAAGGGAATACGACATCAATGCCGTTAACAGTCGTGTTACCAACCTTTACGACAATCTCAAGTACCGCTACGAAAAGCAAAAAGGAAAGAACGAGTGATATGATAAGTTTATCAAAGAATCTCTCGAATCTTAAACCGAAAGTGTGACGACCCGGAAATTTCTGACCAAATTTAAACTTTAATCTTTATATTATTCCGACACGATAAGAAAAGTTTGTTAAGTTAAATCTCAAGAATTTTAAACTGTGTTCATACATTCATTATAACCACGACCAAATTCCGACGATTCATGAACCGTTATATATAAATACATATGTATATGTATATATATATATTATAACTTGAGAATATTAATAAAGTATTAAACGTATAATACTTTACACGAACGTATTTGTTTCAATATGATTTTTGACGAAATTAAAAAAAATATATTAAATGATTGAATTATCAGAAACATTAAATTATGATTACAAGTCTCTGTTGAGAGGTCCACTATGATTTGAGAAAATCTATTCCTCTTAACGATATTCAGAATAATTTGTAAAGCTATTTATAAATAAAAACAAAAAGTGTCATTTACAAAAGTTAGACAAAAGTTAGTGGAGAATTGGTTTCCATAATATTCTATTAATCTATTTTCAAACGTACAAAGACGTTTTCAGTTTAAAAAAGAACTTTATTATTAAAACGTATATAACTTTTATAAATATCTAGAATCACTTTTGACAACTCATTACTTAACCAGTATAATAAATATAACGATATTTATATTTTATTTCATTAAATATATATAACGATTTAAATTAATATTATATATATTTATATGCGTATTATACATACATAGTTTTTATACTTTTACTATACTTTAACTTTAACTTTACCTTTACTTTACTTTTACTTTACTTTAACTTTAATAATTCACTTTAATAATTCATACTTTAATAATTCACTTTAATAATTCACTTTAATAATTCATACTTTAATAATTCACTTTAATAATTCATACTTTAATAATTCACTTTAATAATTCATACTTTAATAATTCACTTTAATAATTTAAAAATCTATTATAAATAGAATTCAATAGGTTTCATTATTTCATAGAAACTTGAAAATATATTTCTCTAAACTCTCTCAATCGATTTATATATATATATATATATATATATATATATATATATATATATATATATATATATATATATATATATATATATATTTGCTCTGTATTATTTCAAGATATTATTAGTATATATAAAATATTACGACGGAGTGCTGTCCGAGTGATTTCAAAATAGTTTTTTTGAATGAGTCGAAGCTAAGAAAATTATGGGTTATAGCTATGGAGGTGATGGGTATGGTTCATGGGTATGCTCGTGAGGTCAATCTAGTGTTTATCATCTCCGTTGCGTCTACGTACTTTCCTGCAATATTGAATCTCAATATTGATACGTTCGTGAATCCGAGGCCAACCTTACACTTGTTAAATGAAGTTATATGTATTTTTACTACGAAATACAGTATTATGAGTTTCATTTGCTCCCTTTTTATATATTTTTGGGACTGAGAATACATGCGCTGTTTTTATAAATGTTTTACGAAATAGGCACAAGTACTAAAACTAATTCTACGTGGGTTTAAACCAGAAATATACCCTTAGCTTGGTAACATTAAACTACTTGTCTATGTACGGTAGGCGCGAATTCTAAAGATAGATCTATTGGGCCTGACAAACCCCATCCTGACTATGGGATGCTTTAGTACTTCGAGGTTATTTTAAACACATCTGATCTGGTGTACTTCAGAGGGTAAAACATGAACGTTAAGGCTTGTTACCGGGCGCCTACAGCTTATAGAATACTTTTATACACTTGCGAGTGTACATATATTTATAAACGGAAATCTTGTGGTCTATTAATATATTGAAATGATTATTATGATAAACCTATGAACTCACAAACCTTTTGGTTGACACTTTAAAGCATGTTTATTCTCAGGTATTAAAGAAATCTTCCGCTGTGCATTAGCTCATTTTAAGGATATTACTTGGAGTCATTCATGGCATATTTTGAAAGACGTTGCATTCGAGTCATTGAGTTCATCAAGATTATTATTATGTCAATTATAGTTGGATGTATTATGAAATGGTGTGCATGCCGTCAACTTTCGTTGTAAAGAAAGTTTGTCTTTTAAAAACGAATGCAATGTTTGTAAAATGTATCATATAGAGGTCAAATACCTCGCGATGTAATCAACTATTGTGAATCGTTTATAATGTATATGAACGGGTCCTTTCAGTTGGTATCAGAGCGGTGGTCTTAGCGAACCAGGTCTGCATTAGTGTGTCTAACTGATAGTCGTTAGGATGCATTAGTGAGTCTGGACTTCGACCGTGTCTGCATGTCAAAAGTTTTGCTCATCATTTTTGTCAGAAATTACATGCTTATCATTCTTAGTCTAGACACATCTTATTGCAATGATTGCATGAATATTGTATAGACAAAATTCATATCTTAGCGTATCTGTTACTGTAAACTTTGTCTGACATATTCCGTAAATTCCTCCGTAATCTACGAAACCTTTTGCTCTATATAATTAGAATGCCACCCGATAGCTGAAAAATCATTTCATATCGAAAAATTCTTTATTCAATCGTACGAAATGGAATTTGTCATTAGTTCAAGATGGAATCCCACTCAAGTTCTGAAAGCAGTGTGACCGGAATGGATCAACCAATTAGTCATCATTTATTCTGGATGAATTGGGGATGGGTTCGTAGCCTCCTTAATCATTGGAGACAAGAAGAAGGTGATCCCTTCCATCCACCACATTGTCCTCTTGGCGAAGAACCTGAAGCACTTACCGGCGAACCTATCCGAAACACCATTTTCTCTCTTATTTCTAGAGTATCTCGTCACGATTACATACTACATCAAATTCTAGATTTTATTTATCCGCTCGTCCGAACCGACAATCACCCCGGTGTAATAGAAGAAGTCAACGAGCTTCGCGCTAGGGTAGTGACTTTGGAGAATATGGTGCAAAGGTTACAAACACCAGCAGCAGCACCAGCAGCATAAACAGTACCACCATCAGCAACACCAACAGTACCATCACCACCACCAACAACAACATCCACATCCCATAGCGCAACATCACAATCTGTATCTCAAACATCAACGTCATACGCCCTGTAAATATCCAAGAATATCAACAACAACAAACGATGAAGTATTAATTCATAAACTTCATTGAAGAGATATCTCTGCGGCAGTTATGTAATCTTCAAAATCTTAGAGATTATTTAATTCTGACCGTAAATCGGATGAGTGAACGGAGATGGTAGAGTAGAAACTTTGATCGAAAATGGTGTACGATTTACAAGCTAGAATTGTTTTACCAACAGCATCAACAGGACCGTAGCATCATCAACACAGTCAGTGCCGTCAGTATCGTCAGAATCAACAGCACCTTAACATCACAAACTCTATCAGTTCAAGAATCATTGTGGACATCATTACGAATCAACAACAAATATATTGTATCAATGAGTTATGAAGTATTAACTCATTTCCAATCGAAAGATTTATATGTATAAATTTTTAAACCATAATAAATCTTCCCGTACTAAGCTATTATGTGAGAATCTTAACTACTCAGTTAATTCATATTACAAATATGCAATGATGTACGTCCTTCGTCTGCAACTTAACCATCGTTAATTACAATCTCTGTCTCAATTCAATAAAAATCCAATTCATAATTAATCAAGTGTATTATTCGAATATATGTTTGATTTTACACTTTCTTCATCGATGTACTCGAAACTTTTCAAATAACATCATTCGTACCTTGCGAAGTTCACAAGAATTTCACGAAAACCAACAAATAACAAAGTAATGATTCATAATTTCAATATTATTGAAGAAATACTTATGCAATTTATAAAGTTTTGGGGATTACTCAATTCTAGTTCCAACCATAAAACAAATGAGTTTAATTTAATATTAACTCATTAATTAAATCTATATTACATCTAAAGAAAATATACACATATATTTTCATAAAGACTGTAATAAACTTCTTTTGTACAAAATATTAATTGTGAAAATTTTTTTAACGGGTAGGTAATACCCAAGAGATATATAAATTCACAATTAATATATTACATTTTTTGAAACTGATTCAGCAATCATCAACTATACTCCCTACTTTCACAGCAATATCCATTCTTTCATATAAATCAAAACAATCATACTCATTCAAATTCAATTACATATTCTGATTTTGAAATCGCATAATTCAAATCGAAATATAACCAGTATCATCACTCTTAGATTCCTATATCTTTTAAAGCTATACTTTGACTTCAAAACTGTGTTAGAACATCATATGTATTAACGATTACAATATGTGCTCAAACCCTTCGAAATTCCTGAAGACACTTCAACTAAGGAACAATCGAGATGATGATCCAACCACATGTTACCCACAGTTATACACCTGAAAAACTCTCAAAACCCAAGTCATAGTTCGACACGTATCCGTGTTAGACCCTTTGGCATTTACTAGCTAAAATAACTTTTCAGTTCCGTTTCAAAATAGACAGTTTTGTCACAGCTCCAGCAAGTCAACTTCGACTTCTCAATCAAAACAGTCTTATTATAACCTCGATAGATACGTTTCCCTTTCGCCAACGTTACTGGGGAATCGTTTATATTCACCACATTAGCAATAAACTTACCAACAACTTCACTGATCTTTGACTTACCAAAAAAAAAAATCATTATAATTATCAAAACCCTATCATATACTTATTCGTACCTTATAACAAGATTTGCCATACCAATTATTGAGAATCAGCAATCAGTATTTTGAAACCTCGCAGCATGTCTACATCAACAATTACATATACACACAACGTCTACCTCCAAGACTTACATTCTTTGAATGAGAAATTTCTGAAAAACACCCTAAACTGCGAACCAGTTCTCGAAATTTTGAAAAATGCTGATGAAGCAGCAAAAACTGTAAACGACCTTAACAGTAAAAAGTTGGATGATAAAGGATAGTATATTGGCAAAGCTCAGAAAAAGAGAAGCTTTGGAACTGGAAAACGGATTGAGCAAAGTATAAAGGAGGCTGTGGACAAATCACAAAGGCTGAACCTGCCTTCAAAGAATCCAAATGATTCAGTACTTGTTGAAGTCATTAACCAGTACCTTGCTCCTGACTCTAAACCCCTGCGGACAATATCCTTCATCATCCTCTGATATTAGACATTCTAAGATATTTTTATAATTATTCTTATCTGAAATCATTTACCTCTTCGCGGTATCTGTATTATATCATAAAAGAAACTATTTTAGTTTCTAAATTCTGAAACATTCGAGTTTAAAATAGGAATATTCTTGAAAAAGTGTTGGGAGCTGAAGCATGAGTTAGTATAATATAATGACACTTGATCAACGTGATTATATTACAGTAATTCATGCTGAGTTTCTAATGGAACGTGATGATTAACAGAAGATACCGTCATCATGTGCCATTTACACGACTCTTATATTCTATCAAATCTCCAAACATATTAAGAACATATCTTCTTGATAGTTCTATCTTTCTGGATATTCTGGTAATTTGCCAAATCAAGATCGTACCATTACGATTTCCTTCCTAGAACATTAACAATGTTCATTCTGAAATTCATATCTGCGAATACTGGACCATTACAAACGTTGCTTAATCGCAAGAAGAAGAAACGAAAGGACAAAACTCCAAAATAGAAATTGGGGTATAAATTGCAGCAAATACAAGGGAGCATTAACTGTGGATGTCAATGATTATAGAAGACAAAAGCAGGGACTTTGAAATATAAGGGAAGATATAAAACCCAACAACCACCCAAAAATTATAAACCGTATATATCGATGCATATAGCAATATAAAGACACGAAAGAACTAAAAACACTATAAAACCAAGAGTATAGTAGAAGTAAATAGATTCTTCCGGAGGCAGATGAAAAAGAAGAACGACAGATATGAAAGTGAGGAGTATATCGAGAATCAGTACTGGATGAAGCATATTGACAAATACTTTAAAATATGAGTTGAGGGAGAAAGAATAGAAGGTGTGAGTTGTAAAGAAACGAAGGAGGTGGATTTATAGTGAAATACCCGACAGAGAAATCAAGATGGATTATCGTATTAATTCGAAGAGAATCATAATCTCCTTAATAACCGAAGCATCAAATCCAACATAGATTACAAAGATTTTATTTTCGAAGATCAATCGTGATGACGTCATAAGATACGACGAATCACTATTATCTTATTTCATTCATTTACGATAACTTCACTCACACGCTTCGAGTAATCGAATTATTTTATCCATTCTTCTTGAACATGATAAAACTCTATAATCGTTATAATAACATTCTCATTGTTAGTCATGACGACCTCTATCAAATTTCGGGGACGAAATTTCTTTAACGGGTAGGTACTGTGACGACCCATAAATTTCTGACCAAATTTAAACTTTAATCTTTATATTATTCCGACACGATAAGAAAAGTTTGTTAAGTTAAATCTCAAGAATTTTAAACTGTGTTCATACATTCATTATAACCTCGACCAAATTCCGACGATTCATGAACCGTTATATATAAATAGATATGTATATGTATATATATATATATATTATAACTTGAGAATATTAATAAAGTATTAAACGTATAATACTTTACACGAACGTATTTGTTTCAATATGATTTTTGATGAAATTAAAAAAAAATATATTAAATGATTGAATTATCAGAAACATTGAATTATGATTACAAGTCTCTGTTGAGAGGTCCACTATGATTTGAGAAAATCTATTCCTCTTAACGATATTCAGAATAATTTGTAAAGCTATTTATAAATAAAAACAAAAAGTGTCATTTACAAAAGTTAGACAAAAGTTAGTGGAGAATTGGTTTCCATAATATTCTATTAATCTATTTTCAAACGTACAAAGACGTTTTCAGTTTAAAAAAGAACTTTATTATTAAAACGTATATAACTTTTATAAATATCTAGAATCACTTTTGACAACTCATTACTTAACCAGTATAATAAATATAACGATATTTATATTTTATTTCATTAAATATATATAACGATTTAAATTAATATTATATATATTTATACGCGTATTATACATACATAGTTTTTATACTTTTACTATACTTTAACTTTAACTTTACCTTTACTTTACTTTTACTTTACTTTAACTTTAATAATTCACTTTAATAATTCATACTTTAATAATTCACTTTAATAATTCATACTTTAATAATTCACTTTAATAATTCATACTTTAATAATTCACTTTAATAATTCACTTTAATAATTCATACTTTAATAATTCACTTTAATAATTCATACTTTAATAATTCACTTTAATAATTCAAAAATCTATTATAAATAGAATTCAATAGGTTTCATTATTTCATAGAAACTTGAAAATATATTTCTCTAAACTCTCTCAATCGATTTATATATATATATATATATATATATATATATATATATATATATATATATATATATATATATATATATATATATATATATATATATATATATATATATATATATATATATATATTTGCTCTGTATTATTTTAAGATATTATTAGTATACATAAAATATTACGACGGAGTGCTGTCCGAGTGATTTCAAAATAGTTTTTTTGAATGAGTCGAAGCTAAGAAAATTATGGGTTATAGCTATGGAGGTGATGGGTATGGTTCATGGGTATGCTCGTGAGGTCAATCTAGTGTTTATCATCTCCGTTGCGTCTACGTACTTTCCTGCAATATTGAATCTCAATATGGATACGTTCGTGAATCCGAGGCCAACCTTACACTTGTTAAATGACGTTATATGTATTTTTACTACGAAATACAGTATTGTGAGTTTCATTTGCTCCCTTTTTTTATATATTTTGGGACTGAGAATACATGCGCTGTTTTTATAAATGTTTTGCGAAATAGGCACAAGTACTAAAACTAATTCTACGTGGGTTTAAACCAAAAATATACCCTTAGCTTGGTAACATTAAACTACTTGTCTATGTACGGTAGGCGCGAATTCTAAAGATAGATCTATTGGGCCTGACAAACCCCATCCTGACTATGGGATGCTTTAGTACTTCGAGGTTATTTTAAACACATCTGATCTGGTGTACTTCAGAGGGTAAAACATGAACGTTAAGGCTTGTTACCGGGTGCCTACAGCTTATAGAATACTTTTATACACTTGCGAGTGTACATATATTTATAAACGGAAATCTTGTGGTCTATTAATATATTGAAATGATTATTATGATAAACCTATGAACTCACAAACCTTTTGGTTGACACTTTAAAGCATGTTTATTCTCAGGTATTAAAGAAATCTTCCGCTGTGCATTAGCTCATTTTAAGGATATTACTTGGAGTCATTCATGGCATATTTTGAAAGACGTTGCATTCGAGTCATTGAGTTCATCAAGATTATTATTATGTCAATTATAGTTGGATGTATTATGAAATGGTGTGCATGCCGTCAACTTTCGTTGTAAAGAAAGTTTGTCTTTTAAAAACGAATGCAATGTTTGTAAAATGTATCATATAGAGGTCAAATACCTCGCGATGTAATCAACTATTGTGAATCGTTTATAATGTATATGAACGGGTCCTTTCAGAAAGGCTAGAGAAACTTGTGAAGGATAACATAGAAAAAGTGATGAAGCAGTTTGAGGAAGAGAAGAAGAGACATGAAGACTACTTCAATCTTAATATTCTTTGGTTATTTTTCCATTTTCTATCTATGTAAAGGCTATGCCTTAAAACTATTTTTATTTCCAAATCGTGCACTAAAAGGCTTATTTAATGCCCCGTTCCTTAATAATATAAAGTGTTTTATATATATCATGTGTTACGATAAAACTGTTAATGTTCCATTGGGAAATGGAGAGACTCTCATCATCCAAGGTGAAAAGAGTGGTTCCAATCTCAACATCATCTCCTGTATTAAAACTCGCAAATACCTTAAGAAAGGTTATCCAGCTATTCTAGCTCACGTTAAGATGATTGAATCGAAAGAGAAGCGTATTGAAGATGTACCAGTGGTTAAAGACTTTCCTGATGTGTTTCCCGAAGATCTTCCTGGTCTTCCACCTCCTCGACAAGTTGAATTTCAAATTGATTTAACTCCCAGTGCTGCTCCTATTGCTAAAGCACCGTATCGTTTAGCACTCTTCGAGATGAAGGAATTATCCAACCAGCTCCAAGAACTATTGGATAAAGGTTTCATTCATCCTAGCTCGTCCCAATGGGGAGCTCCTATTCTGTTTGTTAAGAAGAAGGATGGTACGTTAAGGATGTGTATTGATTATCGCGAACTTAACAAGCTTACTATCAAGAACCGTTACCCGTTGCTGCGTATTGATGATCTATTCGATCAACTTCAAGGGTCAAGCCTTTATTCAAAGATTGATTTAACATCTGGTTATCACCAACTCCAAGTCAAGGAATCCGATATTCCTAAGACTGCTTTTCGTACTCGATATGGACATTATGAATTCTGTGTCATGCCTTTTGGTTTGACCAATGCTCCTGCTGTATTCATGGATCTTATGAATCGTGTCTGCAAGCCTTACCTCGATAAATTCGTTATTGTGTTCATTGACGATATCTTGATCTATTCCAAGAGTGAGAAAGAACATGAGCAACATTTGCGTATGATTCTTGAACTCTTAATAAAGGCACAACTCTATGCTAAATTTTCTAAATACGAGTTTTGGCTCAAGACCGTACAATTCCATGGACATGTTGTTGATAGAGACGGAATACATGTCGATCCAGCTAAAGATTACTGCTATTCGGAACTGGGAGATACCAAAGACTGCGAAACATATTCGCCAGTTTTTGGGACTTGCCGGTTACTATCGAAGGTTCATAAATGATTTTCTCTCATTGATAAACCTCTTACGAAGCTAACTCAAAAAGGGAAGAAATTTGAGTGGTCCGAAGAACAGGAATCTGCTTTCAAGATTCTGAAGGAGAAATTGACCACATCCCCGATTTTATCTTTACCTGAAGGTACTGACGATTTTATTGTTTACTGCGATACCTCAAAGCAAGGCTTTGGTTGCGTTTTAATGCAACGTGAAAAGGTTATTGGCTACGCATCTAGACAGTTGAAGAAACACGAGGAGAACTATACCACACACGTCCTTGAGTTAGGTGCCGTGGTATTTGCATTAAAGATATGGAGACATTATCTATATGGTACCTAGTTTACGGTGTACACTGATCATAAAAGTCTTCGACACATCTTTGATCAAAAACAGCAGAATATGAGGCAAAATCGATGGCTCGAGTTATTGAACGATTACGACTGTAAGATGGAATATCATCCTAGTGAGGCAAATGTAGTTGCCGATGCCCTTAGTTAAAAAGACGATGTTAAACGTGTTCGTGCCTTAAACCTGAAAATCAAATCAAATCTTATATCACGAATTTGTGAAGCTCAATTGGAAGCTATTAAACCAACACTTATCGAAGGTGAAGGACCTATCAATTTTGAGAACCAACTCCAAGTGAAAGCTAATGGTACACGGTACTTTGGCAACAGAATTTGGGTTCCTCGCTTCGGTAATCTCTGTGAACTTGTCTTGGATGAAGCGCATAAGACTAGGTATTCTATTCATCCGGGTTCCAGTAAGATGTACCACGATGTGAAGGAATTCTACTGGTGGACTAACATGAAAACAGACATTGCTACTTATGTTAGTAAGTGTCTCACTTGTTTGAAAGTCAAGACTGAACATCAAAAGCCTTCTGGTCTGTTGACACAACCCGATATTCTGCAGTGGAAGTGGGAATGTATCGCTATGGACTTTATTACTAAATTGCCCAAGTCTTCTAGTGGAAATGATACTATATGGGTCATAGTAGATCGTCTTACTAAATCTGATCATTTCTTACCGATCAAGGAGACCAACAAGATGGAGATATTGTCACAACTGTATATCAAAGAAATTGTCTCTCTTCATGGTGTTCCTATATCAGTCATATCCGATCGTGACAGTAGATTCACTTCCAGATTCTGGAAATCCTTACAAACTGCTCTTGGAACTCAACTCGACATGAGTACTGCTTATCATCCACAAATCGATGGTTAAGGTGAATGAACCATTCAAACATTGGAAGATATGCTTCGCGCTTGTGTTATCGACTTCGACGAAGGCTGGGATAGACATCTGCCTTTGGTTGAATTTTCTTATAACAACAGTTATCACTCTAGCATTAAAGCTGCACCTTTTGAAGCTCTATATGGATGGAAGTGTAGATCCCCTCTGTGTTGGGATGAACTTGAGGACAGATATTTAACTGGTCTTGAAATTATTCACGAAACTACCGAAAAGATCGTTCAAATCAAGCAACGTTTAGGAACTGCCCGTAGCCGACAGAAGAGTTATACCGATAAGAAACGAAAGGACATCGAATACCAAGTTAGAGATAAAGTCATGTTGAAAGTATCCCCTTGGAAAGGTGTTTTTCGTTTCGGTAAACGAAGTAAACTCAGTCCACGATATGTTGGACCTTTCACAATCACTGAAAGAATTGGTCCCGTGGCATATCGATTAGAACTACCAATCGAACTCAGTCAAGTACATGATGTGTTTCATGTCTCAAATCTTAAACGGTGTATTGCTGATGACACTCTCGTTATTCCTTTGGATGATATTCGCATTGATGATAAAATGCACTTCATAGAGGAACCCGTACAAGTCATTGACCGATCTGCTAAACGCTTAAAACAAAGCACCATACCTATTGTTAAGATCCATTGGAATTCATGACGTGGCCCCGAGTATACCTGGGAACGTGAAGACCAAATGAAACAGAAATATCCCCATCTCTTCTCAACCGCTGATGCATCCGAGAAGTCTACCTAAAACTTCGGGTCGAAGTTTTTATTAACGGGGAGGTACTGTAACAACCCTCACTTTTCGACTTCTAAATTTACTGAATTAACCCTAGGGTTATCTGCCTGACTATATGTATTAAGGGTTGTTATATACAATTAAATATTGACCGAATAGTAATTTTTAGTCAACAATGTACGCTTAAATAAATAATATATTATTAATTTATATAATTTGACATAATTTAACTAAGTATATAAACTTTGTATCACTTTTATTATTTAGTTAATGTATTATATATTTAACTATATAATAAATCCAATTATATATAAATGTAATAATATTTACAAACTTACTAAAACTATAGTTTAATAATTAAAATCATAATTATTATTAAAAATACAAAATACCGAATTATTTATTATTTTTATGCAAAATTTGTATTTATTAATTAAATAAAAAAATATTGACAAATATTCTTGGAAAAGCACTAAATCAATTTGTTTATTTATATAAAAAAAATCCTTAAAATAAATGAATTTAAAAAAGATAAATAAATAAATAAAATACTTTTTAATTAAAAATTATAATGGAAAAACTACTTTTATTATTTTATTTTGTGCATTATCCCATGACCTACCATTTAATACTTTTGAATTTTAAAATCCCATTAAAAATAAAAATATTTCTTTTTCTTTTAATTATTTTATGTTATAATTTAGTAGTAAGAAAGAAAGATTAAATTCTTATTCAAGAATGGTGTACATATCCTTACAATTGAGTGAGTATTTATAATACTAAAAGTTAACTGTACATTACTCGTTTTCACAATCAATTATAGAGTAGGTGAAATAGTAATCAATAATTCATAATTTTACTGTGCATGATTATCAATCATCTCTATTCATCTGCATGCGTACAAAATGAGAATCCATCCATATTGTAACACTCCCCCTTGGATGATAATTTTGTTTCGTTAGAGATCAACCAGTACCGCCTCGTTAAAAACCTTGCTAAAGAAAAACCCAGTGGGATAAAAACTTTAGCCAAGGGAAAAAGAGTGCAACATAGAGTTGACTCCGCCTCAAGTAGACATTGTTAAGTCGTCACATATTTTGAACTTGTCTCATGCCAATATTGTGGACGTGTGTTCTGAAAATAGCAGTTGGAAGTGCTTTGGTTAAAAGATCGACATAGTTTTGCTGGATTGAACATATCTCATTTCAATCTGGTTGTCCTTGATGAGATCTTGAGTGTATGAGAAGAATCTAGGAGGTATGTGTTTTGTTCGGTCACTTTTGATATACCCTTCTTTCATCTATGTTATGCAAGCTGCATTATCTTCATAGATAGTTGTTGAACTTTTATCACGTTCTATTCCACAAGAATCAGTAATGAGTTGTGTCATTGATCTCAACCAAAAATATTCCCGAGTGGCTTCATGTAATGCAATCACTTCGGCATGATTTGATGATGTTGCAACAAGTGTTTGTTTTAAGAACGCCATGATTTTGTGGTACTTCCATTTAGGAATACATATCCGGTTTGGGATTTATCTTTATGAGGATTAGATATATGACCTGCATATACATAATCAACCAAATCTTGTTTTGAATTATTAGAATAAAATAATTTTAAATCAGTAATTCCTCAAGGGTATCAAAATATGTGCTTGATCCCATTCCAATGTCTTTTGTAGGAGCTGAGCTGAACCTTGTTAACAAATTAACTGCAAAATAAACGTCAGGTCTTGTACAATTTCTAAAATACATAATAGTCCCAATTGCACTATATCTGGAACTTCTGATCCTTTAAGATTTTCATGATCTTCACGGTGATGAAATGGATCAGTGTCAATACTGAGTGATCTAACAACCAATGGTTTTGTCTTTAAAAATGTTTTAAAAATCTTTTCGGTATAACTTGTTTGATGTACAAGTAAACCATTAGGCATATGCTTAATTGCAAACCAAGGCAATACTTGGTTTTTTCGAGATCTTTCATTCCAAATTCTTTCTTTAGAAGTTGAATGACTTCATGAATCTCTTTATTTGTTCATATGATGTTATGATCATTGACATAAACAACTTACAATTACATATCCGAACATTGTTTTCTTAATAAGAACACGTACAAATAAGATTATTTGTATAGCCTTTTTCTTATCAAGTAATCACTTAATCGGGTATACCACATGCGACCCGATTGTTTCAACTCATATAAAAATCTTTGTGATTTAATAGAATACATTTTCTTGTGTTTTGCATTAGATGCTTCTGATACCTTAAACCCTTCATGTATATTCATGTATATATCACTATCAAGTAATTCATATAGATAAGTAGTAACAACATCCATGAGATGCATTTAAGTAACTACCAGGTTGATTAAGTATCTAATAAGTAATTGTATCCATTACATAAGGATAAGTTTTTCTCATAATTCATTTCTGGTTTTTATGGGAAATCTTAAGTTACAAGTCTAGTTTTACCTTGTATCTTCATTATCATATTTCTTTTTCGGATAAAAATTCATTTGTATCCCATACGTTTCACATCTTTAAAAGTGATAACGATTGATCCGAAAACTTTTCTTTTATTGAGCGATTCTAATTCAGATCGCATTGTTCCTTTCCATTGAGCTCAATCATGTCTATTTTGATATTCAATGACAGATTTTAGTTCCAGATCATCATCTTTATTCATGATGTCATTGTAACATTATATGAAAATATCTCATCAAGATTTTTCATTTCATTTCGGTTCCATAGTATTGCATAATGTATTGCAATTTATGTATTTACATTTATCAATATCCTCTACAGAAGGAATATTGAATTGTGGTTCTTCTTGAACACTTTCTTTTACCTCATTATCAGCTGATTTTTCTTTTCTAGGATTTTTATCTTTGGAACCAATTGGTCTTCCACGTTTCAGACGTGGCAAAGACTCATGAGTGACATTATTGCCAGCTTTTGGAATTTCAATTCGAGCTGGAGCATTTCCTGCTATTATATATGATTTAGTCACTCTTTTTGCAACTTTAAATGCTTAAAGTAATTAACTTGCAAGTTCTTGCATATGCATTATTTTTGAACTTTCGTTTTGCATTCTTTTGTGCGAGTTCTATATACTTTAATTGATGTTCACATCATGAAGCAACTTTTTCTTTATTTTCATTTCTCCCCTTAATATAGGGAACAATGTAGTAACCCGTCCTTATCCCCCTGGACGAAATTAACAACATCTGATTCCATTGCGATGATCGACTCCAAGTAAGGTCCTTAATATGAGCTATTGCACAGCGGAAGACTTAATTCGTACCTGAGAATAACATGCTTTAAAAAGTCAACATAAAGTTGGTGAGATATATAGGTTTGATTCTAACAGCGTTATAACTATGGACCACAAGATTTCATATATAAACATTTTAATAAAAATATTCTAAGTGGTTGAGCACTTGGTAACCATACTTAACAATTAATCACGTCGCATATTCCCTTTAATATGAAATCTTACTACACTGTACCAAGTGTAGTCACGAAACGAAGTACTGTGCAACCGTTGAATACTGGTCGTCCAGTCCGGTTGGGGTTGTCAGGCCCGATAGATCTATCAACAGGATTCGCGTTTACAATACCGCTGTAAATATTAGTTACCAAGCTACAGGGAAGTATGCCAGTGGTACAACTCAACGTAGAATATATTTTTCAGTTACTTGTGTCCATAATGTAAAACATAAAATACATGTATTCTCATCCCGAAATATTTAGAGTTTAAAAGTGGGACTATATACTCACCATACTGTATTTTGTAGTAAAATACATATAACATCATTTAACATATGCAAGGTTGGCCTTCGATTCACGAACCTATATCAATTGTATAACTATTAAAACATGTAATCTTAACAGAACAACTTATTTATTAAAACATAATTTATAATTATTCAGTTTGGGTATATTCATAATTTAATTAATATTTAAATAGTTATATTAATATATATATGTTTGATTAGTATTTTATTAAAATACAAATTTGTTATATATGATTATTCATATGAAAATTTTTAATATGTTTAATACATACCTTTAGATACTATTACTTATTAGTTTCATTTACAAAATTCTTTATTTAGGAAAATAATATTAATAATAATGATAAAGGTTGTAATTGATAATAATAATAATAATAATAATAATAATAATAATAATAATAATAATAATAATAATAATAAAAAAAGATTCTACCTTAAAAACTCTCCTCCAAAAATATATATAAATACACCCAGGACAGGGTTCGAACCCAGGTTCCCTGGTTAACCCGTTACTTCTCTTAACCATCGATCCAATCAGTTTTTCTGTTATGATTATTACTTTTTATCATTATAAACCGTCATCACATTTATAGTCTGGCCCAACTTGAATAAATTGGTTTCCGGCCCAACAAAGTGTAACTTGTATTTGTGATCCAACTTCAGTTCGGCCCACACTAGGTAACGGGCAGTCCACAGATACATTTACAAGTCAATTGTTTACATAATTTCCGAACTTAAAGGAATATAACAGCTGGATATATTTTTTTTTTTTTTTCCTTCGGTGGGGTTAGGTTCGAGTATTAAAGGACCAATCAAGCCAATCAACCACATTCATCAATTCAACTTTTCATATTCTTCATCTCCAACATAATAAAATAAATCAACATAGCGTACAGTTTATTGAAGTTCTCTGGTGATCGATCGAAAAGGGTTGACGGCGGTTAAAGGCTGCAATAGCAGCAGCTCGTGATGGAAGAACAGAAAGCAGATTTCGAATAACAACATCCTTCAAAGGTTACAGGTGGGTTTGATTATTTAATAGTTGTGTTGGCTATCGAAGTTTTAATAATTGGGTTTTGAGTAAAAAGCTAATTTGTTGGTGGTGATCTTTATCGAAGTTATTTATGAAAACAAAAGAAACGAGAAAACAATAGCAGTAACTCGAGGGTTGCTGGGTATTTCGAAGGTGTTCAAAATTTTAAAGTGTGATGGAGAGTGACGGTTGTGGTAGATTGATTGTTGAACACGAGCACATATAGTAGTTAACTTTATCTTGAATTGATGTCGGGTTGAACAAGAATATAGCTATAACACAATTATAATGATTATGAGGGAATGTGAGTTGTGATGAGAGGTGGTTTGTTAGATGGTTCCCGAACAGAAAGAAATAGAACGATGGTTGATCAAGGAGATGAGAAGAGTATGCTTCAAATTTGTATTACAATCGAGTTTGTGGTATATTATGGTGTTGTAGTGAATTTGTGAGGTGGTGGTGTTCGTAGGTTCAAGAAGAAGGACCCCGAATAGATGAAGAATAGTAGAAGAGGTTGTAGTTATCAAACAAAGAAAATTGATTTCAGTTAAAGGGGAAAGAGATATATATAAAGCTGGTTGATTGTTTGTATCTTGTACATAATTGGACACCAAATCACGGGTTAATAGAAAGCATCAGAAAGAAAACGAAAACAGGGAACAGATGAGGATATACGTTTTCAAATATGATTTTTACAATATATTTTATAAATATTAATGATTAATTATAATAATAATAATAATAATATTAATAGTAATTATTATATTAATACTAAAATTATATTTATAATGATGATAATGAATAAGTAATATATATAATGATATTAATAATATTAATAATAATAATATTAATTAGTAATAATATCAAAATAATACTAATTACAATAAAAGTAATAAAAATATTAATATCAATAATTTTAAATAAAAAGGATAGTTTTTCAGTTATTTATAAAAATAATAATTATAATAACTAAATTATAATTTTACCACCAATTACGATATTAACAATAATATTAATGATTAAATATATCAAATTAACTTACGTATTGTTAATCATGTAATATAAATTATACATAGTAATCATATAGATTCATTTTAAATTACACTTATTTAGTTTATATCTCATTTTACATATTTATATCTAATGTTTAAATTATATTTTATACTTTTTAATTATATATATATACTTATATTTATGTTTATAAATATACACACATAACTATATACACGTAAATGTTCGTGAATCGTCAGGCTTGTCAAAAGGGTAACTAGTTATCCGAACATAGATTTTCAACTTTCTAGACTCATCATTAAGGTTTTTGCTTATCGTGTCAGAAACATATAGAGTTTAAGGTTTAAATTTGGTCGGAAATTTCCGGGTCGTTACAGTACCCACCCGTTAAAGAAATTTCGTCCCCGAAATTTGGTAGAGGTTGTCATAAATAACAATAGAAATGTTTTTATGACAAATATGAAGTAATAATAGAGTTTTATCATTATGGAGAGATATGGATAAAACGTTTCGATCATGTGAAGCGCACGAGTGAAGCTATCACAAAAGAATGAAATGAGTGAATATGGAATTGTTTTAACCGATGACGTGGGTATGTTTGAATTTCCGGGATTTAAGGGATTTAAAGAAAATCTTACGTAATAAGATTTGATTCTTCGGCGATCAGGATCTTCTTTGATTTAATACGGCAATCTATTTCGATTTCTCTGTCGGATATATTGCTATAAATCTACCCCCTTCGTTTCCTTATTCTCCACCCTTTTTATTCCTTCTTCCTTTACTCATTCTTACTATGCTACATCCAATCCTGATTCTTATTATACTTTCAACTTTCATATCTTTCATTCTTCTTTTTCATTTGCCGCCAGAAGAATCTATTCACTTTTATGATTTCCTTGGAATTATAATGTTTCTAATTCTCCCGTGTCTTTACGTCGCAATACGTATTGATATACATGGTTTGTAATTTCGGGGTTATTATCGTGCTTTATATTCTTCTTTATTTTTCGAAGCTTCATGCTTTTGTTTTCTCTTTCCGACTTCGAGTCAAGCGAGCAATGGTCCGGAATTCGTGGGTATGAAATTTGAAATAAAAATAGTTAATGCTCTCAGAAAGAAATGGTAATGGTACGATTTTGATTTGTCAGATTACTAGATTATCCTGGAAAAGACCGAATCATCAAGAAATATTTTCTTGACATGTTTAGAGATTAGATAGAATGTAAGAGCCGTGTAACATGGCACATGATGATGGTACTGTGAATCATCACATTCCATTAGAAACTCAGCATGACTTACTGTAATATAATGAAGTTGATCAAGTTTCATTATATTATACTAATTCATGTATCAGTTCCTAACACTACTTCAAGACATTCTTATTTTAAACTCGAAGGTTTCAGAATTTAGAAACTAACACAGTTTCTTTTATGTTGTAACGCAGATATTACGGAATGATAGACGATTTCAGATAAAGATAGTTGTGAAAATATCTCCAGAAATATGGAGAATTTGTATAACAGAAGATTTGAAGATATCTTACAATATCTAAGATAAGATGATGATGAAGAATATCAGCTGGAAAGGTTTAGAATAAAGAGTAGGGTTCTTACTAACGGTTTCAGCAAGCACTGAATCATTTGGATTCTTTGAAGGCAGGTTCAGTCCTTGTATTTGTTCTTTGTTTCCTTCACGGTTAACTCAATCCATTTTTCAGTGCCAAATTTTTCTATCGAGCGTTCCTAACACTCCCTTCTTTATCATCATACTTTTGGCCATTTAGGTCATCTACAATTTTTACTGTTTCCTCTGCATTTAATGCAACCATATCTGAATCATCGGTTATCAATTCAAGGTGTTTTCGGACGAATTGTGTTTTTTAGATGATTATACGCTTATGATAATATGGTGGAATATAAGAGGTTTTCCGATAACGACGACGCAAGGACAATGTGTATATATCGAGGTTATAATAAAACTGGTCTTGCTGAGAAGTCGAAGTTAATTTGCTGGGGCTGTGACAAAATTGGCTAATTTGGAAAGGGATTGTAAAGTTATTTTGGGTAATAATATCACTAAAGGAATTAACACTGCTACGTGTTAAACGTTGATTCAGTTTCCGAGAGTTTTTAGGTGCATAACTATATGCAAGAATCTTTTCTTCCGTAGATGAAGTGCGGTTAGTTCAATTTCTCTATCGAGGGATTTTCAAGAATCATGAAAGATTTAAACGCAGATTGTAACTGTCGAGGTACAAATGAGATTTAAGATGAAATCAAGTGGCAAACTTGAAGAATTGTTTAGTTTCATATGTTATAATCAATATTTTAATTCATTTTAATTGTCCAAAGTTAGCAGTCTATTAGTCTGATTGCCCAATGATTCAATAAATTCATATATAAATTAAATATATAATATTCGAATTAATTAATACGTATCGTGACCCGTGTACCGGTCTCTGTGTCGATCACAACTCAAACCATATATATATTTTGGAATCAACTCCAACCCTGTATAGCCAACTCCCACCTTCACATATAGAGTGTCTACGGTTGTTCCGAAATGTATATATAGATGGGTCGATATGATAAGTCGAAACCTTGCATACGTGTCCCGTTATTTAAAATGCGCAAAAATAAATAACAGAAATTAAATGACGATAAATAAAATTGCGAGAATGTAAATTGCGGAACTTAAATTGCGATAAATTAAATGTTAATCAGTTAGCTGGGAACAGTTAGCCGGAACAGTTAGCGTGGAATTCTTAACAGATTTACAATTAGTTAATTCGTGTGTTTCTAACAAATTTTATTTTGTCCAATATTTTCTTCATTATGTCACTTGTTGGATTCTGATAGGTCAAAATCCAAATATGAAATTTGAATGAAAATGGTTATTCCGGAGTGAGCGGATATGAATATCGGTGGTTGTAAGTAGGATAATAAATGACCGTTGAATCAGATTCGTAGAATGTACAGTGTAACTTATTAATGTGAATTTTAAATATTCCTTGGGTACTGTCGACGTCGATAATGGTGATACTGATTATGCTGCTGGTGCTGTTGCTGGTATTCGTAACCTTCGCACCAGGTTCTCCAAAGTCGTCACACGAGCTCGTAGTTCGCTAACTTCTTCTAGTACTACGGAATGATTGACGGTTGAGACGAGCGGATGAATAAGATTCGGGATATGGGAAAGTATATAATCGTGTCGAGATACTCTAGAAATGAGAGAGAAAATGGTTTCTCGAACAGGTTCGCCGGTAAGCGTTTCAGGTTCATTGCCAAGAGGCATCTTGGTGGATGGAGGAGATCTTTGATGTGAAATGATTTTCGGATATCGGATGATATTCTATCTATATGGAATATCTATATGTAATCCTATAGATTTCGTAGATTACAGAGGGACCTACGGCATATGTCAGGCAAGTCTTCAGATGTGCTAAAATATGAATTATCAGATACGCTAAGATATGAATTTTGTCTATATACTATCGATGTACTAAATGCAGTAAGACGTGTCTAGACTTATGAATGATAAGCAGGAGATTCCCTAGGGATGATAAGCAGATGATTTCCGACTAGAATGATAAGCAAAACTTTTTGACAGGCAGACACGGTCGAAGTCCAGACTCACTACTGTATCCTAACAACTACTAGTCAGACACACTAATGCAAGGCCTGGTTCACTAAGACCACCGCTCTGATACCATCTGTAGTAACCCGTCCTTATCCCCCTGGACGAAATTAACAACATCTGATTCCATTGCGATGATCGACTCCAAGTAAGGTCCTTAATATGAGCTATTGCACAGCGGAAGACTTAATTCGTACCTGAGAATAACATGCTTTAAAAAGTCAACATAAAGTTGGTGAGATATATAGGTTTGATTCTAACAGCGTTATAACTATAGACCACAAGATTTCATATATAAACATTTTAATAAAAATATTCTAAGTGGTTGAGCACTTGGTAACCATACTTAACAATTAATCACGTCGCATATTCCCTTTAATATGAAATCTTACTACACTGTACCAAGTGTAGTCACGAAACGAAGTACTGTGCAACCGTTGAATACTGGTCGTCCAGTCCGGTTGGGGTTGTCAGGCCCGATAGATCTATCAACAGGATTCGCGTTTACAATACCGCTGTAAATATTAGTTACCAAGCTACAGGGAAGTATGCCAGTGGTACAACTCAACGTAGAATATATTTTTCAGTTACTTGTGTCCATAATGTAAAACATAAAATACATGTATTCTCATCCCGAAATATTTAGAGTTTAAAAGTGGGACTATATACTCACCATACTGTATTTTGTAGTAAAATACATATAACATCATTTAACATATGCAAGGTTGGCCTTCGATTCACGAACCTATATCAATTGTATAACTATTAAAACATGTAATCTTAACAGAACAACTTATTTATTAAAACATAATTTATAATTATTCAGTTTGGGTATATTCATAATTTAATTAATATTTAAATAGTTATATTAATATATATATGTTTGATTAGTATTTTATTAAAATACAAATTTGTTATATATGATTATTCATATGAAAATTTTTAATATGTTTAATACATACCTTTAGATACTATTACTTATTAGTTTCATTTACAAAATTCTTTATTTAGGAAAATAATATTAATAATAATGATAAAGGTTGTAATTGATAATAATAATAATAATAATAATAATAATAATAATAATAATAATAATAATAATAATAATAATAATAAAAAAAGATTCTACCTTAAAAACTCTCCTCCAAAAATATATATAAATACACCCAGGACAGGGTTCGAACCCAGGTTCCCTGGTTAACCCGTTACTTCTCTTAACCATCGATCCAATCAGTTTTTCTGTTATGATTATTACTTTTTATCATTATAAACCGTCATCACATTTATAGTCTGGCCCAACTTGAATAAATTGGTTTCCGGCCCAACAAAGTGTAACTTGTATTTGTGATCCAACTTCAGTTCGGCCCACACTAGGTAACGGGCAGTCCACAGATACATTTACAAGTCAATTGTTTACATAATTTCCGAACTTAAAGGAATATAACAGCTGGATATATTTTTTTTTTTTTTCCTTCGGTGGGGTTAGGTTCGAGTATTAAAGGACCAATCAAGCCAATCAACCACATTCATCAATTCAACTTTTCATATTCTTCATCTCCAACATAATAAAATAAATCAACATAGCGTACAGTTTATTGAAGTTCTCTGGTGATCGATCGAAAAGGGTTGACGGCGGTTAAAGGCTGCAATAGCAGCAGCTCGTGATGGAAGAACAGAAAGCAGATTTCGAATAACAACATCCTTCAAAGGTTACAGGTGGGTTTGATTATTTAATAGTTGTGTTGGCTATCGAAGTTTTAATAATTGGGTTTTGAGTAAAAAGCTAATTTGTTGGTGGTGATCTTTATCGAAGTTATTTATGAAAACAAAAGAAACGAGAAAACAATAGCAGTAACTCGAGGGTTGCTGGGTATTTCGAAGGTGTTCAAAATTTTAAAGTGTGATGGAGAGTGACGGTTGTGGTAGATTGATTGTTGAACACGAGCACATATAGTAGTTAACTTTATCTTGAATTGATGTCGGGTTGAACAAGAATATAGCTATAACACAAATATAATGATTATGAGGGAATGTGAGTTGTGATGAGAGGTGGTTTGTTAGATGGTTCCCGAACAGAAAGAAATAGAACGATGGTTGATCAAGGAGATGAGAAGAGTATGCTTCAAATTTGTATTACAATCGAGTTTGTGGTATATTATGGTGTTGTAGTGAATTTGTGAGGTGGTGGTGTTCGTAGGTTCAAGAAGAAGGACCCCGAATAGATGAAGAATAGTAGAAGAGGTTGTAGTTATCAAACAAAGAAAATTGATTTCAGTTAAAGGGGAAAGAGATATATATAAAGCTGGTTGATTGTTTGTATCTTGTACATAATTGGACACCAAATCACGGGTTAATAGAAAGCATCAGAAAGAAAACGAAAACAGGGAACAGATGAGGATATACGTTTTCAAATATGATTTTTACAATATATTTTATAAATATTAATGATTAATTATTATAATAATAATAATAATATTAATAGTAATTATTATATTAATACTAAAATTATATTTATAATGATGATAATGAATAAGTAATATATATAATGATATTAATAATATTAATAATAATAATATTAATTAGTAATAATATCAAAATAATACTAATTACAATAAAAGTAATAAAAATATTAATATCAATAATTTTAAATAAAAAGGATAGTTTTTCAGTTATTTATAAAAATAATAATTATAATAACTAAATTATAATTTTACCACCAATTACGATATTAACAATAATATTAATGATTAAATATATCAAATTAACTTACGTATTGTTAATCATGTAATATAAATTATACATAGTAATCATATAGATTCATTTTAAATTACACTTATTTAGTTTATATCTCATTTTACATATTTATATCTAATGTTTAAATTATATTTTATACTTTTTAATTATATATATATACTTATATTTATGTTTATAAATATACACACATAACTATATACACGTAAATGTTCGTGAATCGTCAGGCTTGTCAAAAGGGTAACTAGTTATCCGAACATAGATTTTCAACTTTCTAGACTCATCATTAAGGTTTTTGCTTATCGTGTCAGAAACATATAGAGTTTAAGGTTTAAATTTGGTCGGAAATTTCCGGGTCGTTACAAACAATGTTTCATTAAAGTGACACTCAGCAAAAACGTGCTGTAAAAACATCACCCGTCATGGGTTCAATATATCTTATGATTGAAGATGTTTCATATCTAACATATATTCTCATCCTTCTTTGAGGACCCATTTTAGTGCGTTGTGGTGGTGTGATAGGAACATAAACCGCACAATCAAATGTTCTAAGGTGGGAAATATTTGGTTTATGGCCAAAATCAAGTTGCAAGGGAGAATATGTATGACTTGCACTTGGTCTAATGCGAATTAATGATGCAGCATGTATAATTTACATGTTCCCATATAAATATTGAGAGTTTTGTACTCATTACCAATTGTCTAGTTATTAGCTACAAGCGTTTATCTATTGATTCAGCTAAACCAATTTTGAGTATGCACATGAGCAACTGGATGTTCAACAACAATCCCTGTAGACATATAATAATCATTAAATGCTTGAGATGTTAACTCACCAGCATTATCAAGTCTCATCCTTTTAATGGTGTAATCAGAATAATGTGTTCTCAATTTAATAATTTGTGCAAGAAACCTTGCAAATGCCATATTATGGCTTGATAACACACAAACATGAGACCATCCGCTAGATGCGTCTATTAGAACCATGAAATATCAAAATGGTCCACATGATGGATGAATTGGTCCATATATATAACCTTGAATTCTTTCAAGAAATATTGGTGATTCTTTCTCAATATTCTTTTCATTAATCACCATATGTACTTTTCATTAATCACCATATGTGCTTTTCATTAATCACCATATGTGCTTTTTAATTAATCACCATATGCACTTTTCATCATATATCCTTTTCACCATATGCGCTTTTAATCATATTCCCTGCGCGTTTCATCATATGCACTTTTCATCATATGCGCTTTTAATCATATGCGCTACGCTTTTAATTATATGCGCTGTGCTTTTCATTATATGCACTTTTCATCATATGCGATTTTAATCATATGCGCTGCGCTTTTAATCATATGCGCTTTTCATCATATGCGCCTTTTATCATATGCGTTTTTCATCACATGCACTGCGCTTTTCATCATATGCGCTTTTTATCATATGCGCTTTTAATCATATGCGCTGCGCTTTTCATCATATGCGCTTTTCGGTGCTACATAGGTATTTCTCATTTTCGGTTATGATTGACTGATAATCATATCCATTATGATATATATAAGAGAAACTTAACAATTTTCTCTTTGATTTGGGAGAAAACAAAGCATTGTTTATCAGAAAATTCGTACCATTTGGTAATATGAATTTTTGCCTTTTTCCGTTCCTTATATCAAGTTTGCAAGATCTGATATAGTATTTATAATTCCTCCATTTGATTTAAATCAATGAAATATTTCTTAGATTTGATCATAATGTGTATGTTACCACTATCTGCAATACATAGGTCTTTACCATTTAATTGATGTTGTATTCCACCAGGATTCATACTAACAAATTTATTAAGAAATTGAACCTGCAATTTTGGGTCTTCAGTTGGGTACATTAATGATGGGGACATCTTGCCACAAATAAACATAGTCGAGGGTTAGATGAAACCTTCATAGCTACAACTCTTGAGTGAGTTAATTGTTTCCTCTATGTTACAGAATTGTTAGTCGATTGTGAACCGGTCAGCGTTGCGGATTATCAACATTTTTTCACAAATATGTATCTATATATATACCCACATATATACCACTCCTATCTTACTAATATACTTTGTAGTGTTCTTTCTTAAATAAATCAGTTTTGTAAGTTCTATGCTTTAAAAGTGAGTAAGAACACACTCATCCATTCAATTTATTAAAATACTGTAATTTTCCTCGAAGATTATATTATAATTTTAACCCATTTAACCACTTTAAAAACTGAAAAAAATAATAATACTATCATAACCTAAATTTAGATAAGATATCAAATACTATTACTATTTTACTAAATGAATCTATAAAGTGAAAAACTCATATATTGTTAAATGGTAGAAAAAGAAAATGAGGAGTCTTAAGATTAGCTATTTTAAATTACTCTCGAATTGAATTGGGATCACAACACACTAGCAAGTAAAAATATTTTGTACATTTATTTCCAGCTCAGATCGCAAGGGGAAAACGTTGCGTTGAGACTACTGTTAATAGAAACAACTATATCGTTAAATTCTCAAATTAAAATTTTTATGGGAGACCGCCTCACAAGCTAACTCCTAAAATAAAAACTACTCCGTACTAATAATGAACCTGAATGTTAAATCGTAATATATCCGTGTAACGCACGGGCTTTACGTGTGGTTGTTATTATAATTGAGACATTCTAGTTTTTTATTTGACTTGAAATTATTTTATTATCAATTTGTAAACACGTCTTGTCCCAATAAATACATCTACGGAGTATTAACAACGCTTATAGCATGTGGGCCATATACAAGAACAGGTCATTAACTATTTAATTATGTTAAACATATATTGATATTCTATAGTCTTTAATGTCATCATTATAATTGATAGAAATTCGGTATCCACCTACTAAGTTAAATAATACCCCGTAACATCAACTTTTGATAAAAAAAAAAATTCGAGTGGGTGGGGAGTTGTCGGCCAACAAGGAAAAAAATAAACCCATTATTATCAACTTTATCTTTATGCTTGACAAAATCATTAATCTTGCATTATTCATGGTATATTACTCAATCACGCATCACCTTTCTTTTATTATGTGCATCCTTAAATTTTCCTTGTTCACGAATTAAAGAAACAAAAACCTGAGTACAAGCTTCGCTGTCGTTTGGATAGAAACAGAAATAATACGAAGACAGCAATAGTAGGCAATATCTAGCTGCAACTAGTGAAAATTTTTGGATGGTTTTAAGTGGGTTTAAGGTGGTGGCTTCAAGAACTAAAAAAAAAATATAGTCAATGTTTACAAAGGTGATGGAAGTGATGTCATGATGATGATCAAGAAAAATGTTAATGTTGTAGTTGTGGTTTTGGTCGTGAGTTTTCAAAGAACGAAAGGTGGTGGTAGTTGCTCTCGATTGAAGTTGGTGGCATTTTATGGTGGTTAAGATCATATGTACGTATATATAAATATAAAAGAAAAATAGATGGTGGGTCGATGACTGCAAGAACACAGTTGGGTTTGGTTCGAGTTTAAACATAAACGTGCATGTGTATGGTTGTTTTGGGTTGATAACATGATGAAGGTGGTGATCGATGATAGTGTGATCAAAGTAAGTTTGTTATGGTTTGTGTTCCTCGTTTTTGGTTTTTTTAATTAATTAATTCAAAGTAATTTAAATTAAATAACGTCAACAATTTTTGGAATACCTGATGAGTATAACTTAGTGATGGAAGAATCCAAGCTGATAACTTCTTGATGAGAAGGCACATCGGAGGTTTCAGGATCTTCTGACGGTTTCAGCGGCGGAGGAAGGTGGCCGGCGGGAGCTCTTCGTGCTGATAACGTGTTATAATTTAGTAGTAAGAAAGAAAGATTAAATTCTTATTCAAGAATGGTGTACATATCCTTACAATTGAGTGAGTATTTATAATACTAAAAGTTAACTGTACATTACTCGTTTTCACAATCAATTATAGAGTAGGTGAAATAGTAATCAATAATTCATAATTTTAATGTGCATGATTATCAATCATCTCTATTCATCTGCATGCGTACAAAATGAGAATCCATCCATATCGTAACATTTTATTCTTTTTACCTAATTTTTTCAAGTATAAATACCCCTCATTTCTCATTCAAACTCATACTAAAATTTCTCTCATTCTCTCTTTGAAGAATTACTACTAGTAAGTATTCTTTTCTTACTTTTTACTTTTTACTTCAGTTTATTATTTTTTTTTACCAAAACATGTAAATAATATTATAAATTATATGCAATTAAAAATAAAATAAATAACATGTTATAATTAGTAATATATGTTACTAAAAAATATAAAAGTATTTTTATGAATTAATATATAGGAATTATAATTAAAATCGAATTAATGAATATATATGTATATACGCACCTAACGTGAAGGTTATAATTAAAGATAGCGTACAAAGACTACAAACATCACCGCTACTTGTGGCCTAGTGTGATCCTTGTTACCATTATGGGACGCTTGTGGATCTCGAATGCCAAGACTTAGATTCTGGTCAAGAGATCCTGGGCCACTCAGTAACAATAGATCATTCGAGTAACTTGCATGTTAGCAACGAAGTTTGGGCGAGATTTTACAACATCTTTGTTAAGAATTATAACCCGAACATTCTTAAACTAGAAGCTTACTATAAGTGGAAGCTTTCCATAAATAGTAAGTTTCCAAAAATAGAAACTTTTGAGAAATAGGAACTTTTCTCGAAAACCGTCATTGTCAATATAGTTGCTATATTAATAAACATACTTTATGTCAGTTAGACATTAACTATTCAAACGTTATACCTCTAGGTTGATATCCAGATCACTTACTTGCTTTACTTTCCTTCTTGCGTGGAATACTTCAACTACTATTTAAGGTGAATTCATAGCCCCTCTTTATTGCTAGCAAACTTACTTACTTTACTTGGGGTGAGACACATGCTGTTTTTACTTTTTACAATTTAGACACAAGTACCAAACTGTTAAACTATGCTATACCCGGCTATGTCCGACTAAGTCCCTATAGTGATATTTTTAATTGCTGCTGCATGCTTAATTATTGGGGGTAGGCCTATCGGGAGTAACGTCTCCGATACATTTGACTAAGTCTTTGTATTACTTGATAATGAAATTAAACCGACAAGGACAGACACAACTTGTCATGGGACAAACTTGAACGTTTAGTCTAAATATCACGCTTTGGCATAACTTTTTGATCCTGCGGGAGATCAACTTTACAAACTAAATCTTGTGGTCTAAAACAACGGTCAAACTTTTGTTAAACCTATGAACTTCACTCAACCTTTTGGTTGACACTTTAGCATGTTTTGTCTCAGGTGCTGTTTGATTCAAGCTTACTTATCTACTGCTTATGTGATGCTACTTGGACATAGGATCAAGAGATTATCGCATTTATTACTATTGCATTTAAACATTTACTTTACTCCTTTGTAACGACATTTCATTTTCCGCTGCGCACTTCATAAAGTTTAACTTTCTCATTTAGTATTGTTCTCGTTATTATAATATGTTGGTATATTTTGATATTAAGTCACATTTCGGCCAGGCCCTAACTGGGGGTGTGATATCTGCAGATTGCGGTTGTTGCATGGCTCTCTCAACAGAAAAAGTAACACTCTCGTCCTCTATACTTAGGGTCAGTTTCTTACCAAACACGTCTATTATTGCTTTAGCCGTGTTTCCTAATATGAGAGGAGCTCGAGAATCTTCTTCCATATCCAGAAGAACAAAATCTACTGGAAATACTAAAGTACCAACTTTAACTAGCATGTTTTCCATTATCCCTCTAGGATACTTTACTGATCGATCGGCTAGTTGTATGCTTATTTGTGTTGGTTTCAATTCTCCAAGGTCTAGTTTAGCGTATAGTGAATATGGCATTAGATTTATACTAGCACCTAAGTCTGCCAATGCTTCTATTGAACTAAGACTACCCCGAAAACATGGAATTGTGAAACTTCCTGGATCAGATAATTTTTCTGGTATCTTATTCAACAGCACTGCAGAGCAATTAGCATTCATTGTAACAGCTGAGAGTTCTTCCATTTTCTTTCTATTTGTGATTAGATCTTTCAAGAATTTAGCATACCTAGGCATTCCTGAAATCACATCAATGAAAGGAAGATTTACATTTATTTGTTTAAACATATCCAAGAATTTGGATTGCTCAGCTTCAAGTCTTTCTTTTCTCATTTTACTCGGATAAGGAAGTGGTGGTTGGTATGGTTTAACATAAGGCTTTGCCTTAACTATGTTATCTTCATTAACCTTTTCAACTACCGGTTCTGTTTCCTTATCTTGCTTAGGTTGTGGTTCTTGTGGAGTAGGAATAGAGTCATCAGAATTTACAGGCATTTCAGGTGGTTTAAGTGTAATACCACTTCTTGTGGTAATGACTTTAGCTGTTTCATTCCGAGGGTTAGCATTTGTATCGCTAGGTAGACTTCCCGGTTTTCTTTCTCCTATCAACCTTACTTGGTTGCTTACTTCTTGTTCCAGATTTTGGATTGAAGCTTGTTGATTTCTAATGGGCATTTTGTTCATTGGTTTGTTTCTAAGATGTGAAAAACTGAGTTTGAGATTCAACTAGCTTCGACATCATATCTTCTAAATTTGGCTTTTTATCATCGGTTTGTGGTGGTTTATTTTGAAAAATAGGTCTTTGCTGATTGTAAGTATTATTGGATACCTGTTGATTGCTAGGACCTTGTTGGTTGTTATATGGAACATTTCGGTTATAATTCTGATTTTGATTGTAGATTGGTCTTGGTGGTTGATAATTATTCTGATAATTATTTCCAGGCCTTTGGTTCATGTATGAAACATTCTCTCTTTGTTCCATTGTTTGTTCAATACTGAGACAATCTTTTATCAAATGTGGTCCTCTACACTGCTCACAACTAATTCTTATTAAGTGAATATCTTTAGTCATCTTTTCCATTCGTCTCTCGACAGCATCTATCTTTGTAGAAATGGAATCAAAGTCATGGCTAGAATCGACTCTAGCCGCTTTAGATGATCTAACGATATCTTTTTCTTGATGCCACTCATGTGAGTGGGAAGCAGTGTTATCAATAATTTTGTAAGCTTCAGTTGCGGTTTTCTTCATAATGGAACCACCAGCTGCTATATCTATGTCTTTTCGTGTAGTGATGTCGCATCCTTGATAGAATATTTGTACTATTTGATAAGTGTCTAAACCATGTTGCGGACATCCTCTTAATAAATTTCCAAATCTTGTCCATGCCTCATATAGAGTTTCATTTGGCTTTTGTGTGAACGTAACTATTTCTCCTTGAAGTCTCACGGCTTTAGATGCCGGAAAGAATTGTTTAAGAAATTTTTCAACTAAAACATCCCATGTATCAATCGCCCCTTCAGGTAACGATTCTAACCAATCCTTGGCTTCTCCCTTTAAAGTCCAGGGAAATAACATGAGATAGATCTGTTCATCATCTACTTCTCTGATTTTGAATAGAGTACAGATCTTATTAAAGGTTCGAAGATGTTCGTTTGGATCTTCCTTCGGCGCACCACTAAATTGGCATTGATTAGTTACCATGTGTAGGATTTGTCCTTTGATTTCATAATCTGGCGCATTAATGTCTAGTTGAGTAATTGCGTGACCTTGGCCAGTGCATTTAGCTCTCATTCGGTCTTCCATACTTAGATGTTCCAGATTTTCCATGATTGAATTTGTTGAATCTGAATCACTAGAGGATTCTGATTTAATAGTTTGTTCCTCGACAATCTCTGTTTGAATGATTGGTGGTTCTGGAGGAAAGATTAATGGTTCAGGATCTCTGATTTGTCTCTGAATATCTTCCGGATTCTCAATTGTGAGGTCGGGTTCAAAAAATGGATTATCGGAAATTTGAATTGGAGTACTTGGTCGACTAGATGACGATTCTAAAGAAAAATCAACGGCGACAATATTGGCTAGATGTCTTGATCGATTTACGGGTGGAGAACGTATAAAATGTGGTGAACGTTTTGCTCGGTGCATTCACTGAATATCCTATTAGTTATAAAAGATAAAAATTATATAAGTTATTAAATTAATAGACTTTTCTGATTTTGCCCACGTTTCGAATAGCCAATAGATGCAGCAGGTAGCCAGGACCCTTTAAATCAGAAGCCCACAACTCGCCACTAACAAATCCAACTATTACTACGAACCAGAAAATTTTAGATGTCTATCAATTTAACCGCTTAAAATAATTTTTCTTCGAGGTTTAAAGAAATTTTAGAGAAGAAATAGAAAATTCTATGTCCTAAAAACTAGAGCATCGAGATATAAGAAAGAAAAAGAGCACGTCGGAAAACGTCGAAAAATAAAAGGTCGAAAAATAAAAATAAGAAAGTAGCGCGTCGAAACCTAAAATTCTAAAAACTAAAAATTAAAAGTTACGTCTAAAGGTATTAAAGCTTAAAGGAATTCTAAATCCAAAACGGCAATAACTTAAAAAGTACTAAAATCTATAAAATATTAAGGCGATAAGCGACGTCGTAAAATTCTAAAGCACCTAAATCTTAGTCTAAAGAAAAAGCACTTAAGGGATTTTACGGCAAATCCTAAAAATCTAGAAATATAAATAACTACGGCAAAAACTATAACTTAAAACTAATTACGAGCGAAAAATATAAATATTACGAATAAATTATTAAAAAGATACAAAATTTAAAAATAACACTTAAATTATAAAAATACAATTTTTACAAAATATTATTTTTATATTATTATTTTATAAAAGTATTAATTTTTATAAAACTAAATAAAACTTAAAACTTAAAATACAAAATTAATTAAACTAAAACTAATTAATATTAAATATAAACCCTAATTAGGTTTAATAATAATAATAATAATTAATTTAAACCTAATTGTGTAATAAATGCGTACAAGGTTCAGCCTGTCAGAAGGCTCCGCGAGTGCAGATCCCAGCTGGCAAAAAGTACCGCGAGTGCGGATTATGCAGACTCAGCTGAGGTGCAGGTCGAATTTGTGCAGGTTGAGTGATTTTTTTTTTACTTTTTTAATTTTTCTGTTTTTAACATATATAAATATAACTTATTATTTTTTTTTAACTTTTTCACAATAAATAAAAAATATAAACTTTTTAATTTAACTAAACTTTAAAATATATAGATATATTTTTCTTTTTCTTGTATTTTTAATATTTAAAACGTATATTTTTACAGAAATAGATTACGACTTAATAAAAATCTTTTTTTTATATAGCGTTGCGCTTTCGGCGTTTAGGTTCCCCGGCAACGGTGCCAAAAATACTTGATGTTAAAGCGAAGGGGTACAAAATACTATTAATTTTTACTAGAAAATACTATTAAATACGATACAATTTTACACAAGTTATTTATTTATTTATAAAGTGGATATACCTAAACCTTGCTACAACACTTATAGGCAGTGTACCTAATCGTACAGTAGTGTAGTTTTTAGTAAGTCCGGTTCGTTCCACAGGGATCTAGCCAAGTTTAACGCTATATTTTTAAAACTATATTTGTATATATATATATATATATATATATATATATATATATATATATATATATATATATATATATATATATATATATATATATAAGTAGTATTATTATTATTATAAAAGGGGGTTTTTACCGTTTAATGACCGGTTTGTCGATTTTAAAACTTTAGTCGCAGTTAAAACCTAATGTAAAATATTAAAAATAAAACTTAATTTAAAGCGTAAAGTAAATGACAATAATTAAAGTGCGATAATTAAAAGTGCGATAAATAAATTGACAGTAAATAAAAGTTGCGATAATTAAAAAGTACGATAATTAAAAGTGCAATTAAATAAAATGACAGTAAATAAAATTGCGATGAAATATGAAATAAAGAAATTATGCTTATTTAAAGTTCCGTAATCATGATGTTCGAAGTGTTGATTTTAGTTTTTTAACATGGGTTAATTGTCCTTTGTCCTGGATTATTCAATATGTCCATCTGGTTTTTGTCCATAACAATCCATCAGTCATAAATATAAAGTGCGAGTGTCCTCGTCAAATTATCCTTATATCCGAAGTCAAATATTCCAACTAATTGGGGACTTAAACTATAATTATACCAATTTTCCTTGTATATAATTCACCCCTGTTTTAATAAGTCCATTGACTATTAATCCATTCCCGTATTCGGTTAAATGAACGATTATTAGTACTTATAAATATCCAGCCCATCGTGTCCGATCGAGTGTATGTGGTTATTTATAGTTACGTCCAATTGTAAATCTTTATATTAAATTAACGAACTATCATTCAATTAAACAAATATAAAGCCCATTATTAGCCCATAGTCTAATTTCCACAAGTGTCGTTCTTTTGTCCAAACACCAATTATGGTATAAAGCCCAATTACCCAATTTTAATATTCAGCCCAACATCATGATAACTTCGGCTTAAATAAGCATAATAATAACTTAGCTACGAGACATTAATTTAAAAAGGTTGAACATAACTTACAATGATTAATAATAGCGTAGCGTTACACGGACAGAATTTTGACTTACAAACTTAAAACATTCGCCACTATAACCTTATTATTATTAAACTTAAATTAAAATTATAATTATAAAATATAAATATAAATATATCGTGAGAGATAGATAGAAAAAGGATGTGTCTTTTTCGTGCAGAATTCGATGCCTTTTATAGCCCCACGTTGGACTGTAGTGCTCCGCGAGTGCTGAACTTTTATACTTTAAACCTCTGCGAGTGCGGAGGTCTGGAATCCAGCTCACATATTAGATCCAAAACGTGGGCTGCGTATAAATATAATATATAATAATATATATAATTAATTATATATTATATTTTATTAATTAATTATATTTTATTCTTATGCATAGTTAACTTGTAATTTTTGATCCGTTGCGTCACGCGCTGAAAGTTGGTTCATGTTTCGGTTCCGGATTTTCGAACGCCTTTTCGTACAATTTAATATCTTGTACTTTGTGTTTCACGGCTTGTACTCTTGTAATTTTTAGACGTTTCTCATCAATAATTTGAACCACTTTGATTGTACTTTGTACTTTTTAGCTTTTTGTCATTTGCGTCTTCAATTCGTCGAATCTGTCTTTTGTCTTCACCTTTTATTATTTAAACGAATATCACTTGTAAATAGAACAATTGCAACTAAAAGCTTGTCTTTCTTGAGGGATAATGCTATGAAATATATGTTCGTTTTTAGCATTATCACATGCTAAATACTATATTGATGCGTTTTGTGTATACTATGTGAATGATTGAATATATATATATATATATATATATATATATATATATATATATATATACATATACATACATATAGATATAGTATATTACGTGTCATTGATGATTAAACATCGGGAGGATGTAATCATTCAATGGTAGGTAAAGAAAACTTGTCCTCAAGTATTCTATAGAACCTAAGAATCGTCAAATCGTGTTCGAAGAAAGAAGAAGTGAAGAAATAAGTGATCAGAAGGATCCACGGCAGCACCACAGCTGACCGTATACTCGACCGCAGATTCCTGTCCTGTACGTGTACAAATTCATGTACGGCTAACCTGTGATGCCCTGTACAAAATTAACGTGTACGGATCATCAACAACAGGATCATTACAAGGTCAAACACTATATGCTGTTTTAAAATAAGTTTGCATTCATAAGAAAAGGTGACGTCATAACCAACGTCAAATGTTTAACATACGATAATGTACCTCTACGAATAAAAGGCGATAATAATAGTACGTGACCCATAGGTCGTTACAAATTCATTGTTCAAAAGTAACATAGTTTGAATGCAACATAAACATTTCATGCGAAGACATCTCTAATAAACGCAGCGGGAGTCTACAAAGCATGGCAACTACAGCGGAAGCAATCAAACCTTAAGCACCTGAGAAAAACATGCTTAAGAACGTCAACACAAAGGTTGGTGAGCTATAGTTTAAGTATAACAGTAATGTAAGGTAGGCCACGAGATTTCAGTGTTTCAAAACAGTATGAAAAGTATATGTATAACCGTGGGCACTTGGTAACTAACTTAACGTAAATAATACCCCCTAAAAGTACACTTGGCGAGTGCGTAAGTTTATGAAGTATTAAACACCCGTTAAGTGCTAGCGCTACTAGCCCGAGTGGGGATGTCAAACCCTATGGATCAATATCTAAGATTCGCGTTCACCGGTTCAAAAACCAATGACTAAACGTTACCGAGCTAAGGGGAAAGTTTATGCCGTTGTATACCCCACACATATATAAAGTTTAAGTACTCGTGCCTAGTATGTAAAACGTAAAACGCGCTTGTATTCTCAGTTCCCAAAATAGTTAAAGTAAAAAGGGATGCTATAACTCACAGTGAAAAGTAGTAAAGTCGATTCGGGAAAGTAAGCAAGTAGTTGGTCCGGAAGGTCCTTAACCTAAGTCAAAAGTTACGAAGTCAGTAAATCGTTCCCAAAGGTTTAAAAGTATGTAAATTAGGTCTTAAGTATCATCATCATTCATCATAAATCAAAAAGTGTAAAGTAAGTTTCATTCAAGAAAAGGGTTTGAAATAAAGGCTGATTTCGTTCAGTCGCCACGACCTCTATACAAACTGAAATGAGGTGAGACCAGTGGCCATGGCTCCATATATGAGTCCCCTAGAGGATGACCAATTTTCAGAACCAAACTCGTCTTCGTTTGACCGTGGCGACGGTTTAAGTGAGAGTAGATCAAAAATTTCAGCACAACGTTAAAAGGGTGTAGTGACTTTCGGATGGCCATAAATCCTAAACCGTAACTCGGATTAAGACGAGGTCTAAACGGAAAATCATCTACTCGAACTGAACTAGTGGGAAATAAACTTTTCCAGTAGCCCAGGTTACTGATAAGTTCCAGAAAATAGTAAGTAAGGTGCTCCGGTGGGTTCTTGGTGCTTGATGCTCATCACGGTTCTCATCCTTGATGCGTATAGCTTCAAGTGTACAACTCGTTGATGTGTTTGCATCATCTTAACCAAGTTTTGACCATCATAACACTAATGCAAGTCTAAGATATGTAGCACAACTCACTTAAGAGTTGTATGAAGTGTAACAACCCAAACCAATAACCAACCGAATACGCGAAACAAAGTTTTTTTTTTATAACAGTGGAGTGCGCCACGCGCACCACCTCAGGGTGCGCGGCACGCACAGGTCAGTTTTCAATTCTTTCCGGTTTTGCAATTTTTCAAATAAAGATCTCCCACTTCCCGACATATTTAGACGAAACGCTTTTCACAACATGTTATAATAGTTAAAACTCACACGATTCAATAATAAAATGGGTTTTACAAAACGGGGCTCACATCGGCCGTTTTACGAGTTTCATACAAAACATGAGTTTCGACCACATTAGTTTAAATTCCAAACGACAGTATGAGCATGGTGTTTGGGGTTAAACTACCCAAATCTCGGTCAAACTCCAAAAGCTATCACATCCCAAAAGCGTCCCCTAAACAACAAGCGGGATCTCTAATCCAATCAAATGTCCTTACCCTTGTCAACGCCGGAGCCTATAAAAATATAAACAATGAGAGGGTAAGCTAAAGCTTAGTGAATGCAATAATTATACATATACATATATAACTTACTTACTTGCAAACACTTACAACAAATCCGCATACATACTAGCAACATAATTAGCATACCTTTATAATGTATAACGCTAAATCCTCGATAACATAAGCTAGTATAACAATATCATATAACGCAACAATACAATATGTTACAACACAATACATAAGCATTGATGTTCACAACATCCATTAGTATTCGAATCCCAAGGCTAGCTCAACGAATGGTATCGTCAACATCGAACTTAAACCCACATATGAGGTATCGTCAACATCGAACTTAAACCCTCATCGAATTTCACTACAATAGCGGTATGGCTTCGTCAACAACGAACTTTAAATCCATACATGAGGTATCGTCAACATCGAACTTAAACCCTCATCAAAACGAACCAACAATATACTCTAGGATATGGTATCGTCAACATCGAACTTTAACCCATACCCCACAAGTAAATAAATCATATACATACATATATAATTATTCCACTCACCTCAACGATTTGGTGATGATTTTATACTTCCGAATGCTTCAAAGCCGAGTACCTAATACAATAAGTACTCAATCAACAAACAAACTTGTTGGGCTAAACACCAACAATTTACTCAAGTGCATTTAATGACTTAAATGCATTAAATGCCCCATTTTTACCAAAACCGCCCCTTAAGGGTTAAGACCATCGTCAATCACTTAAAAGCTAGTGATTAAGGTCTATCAACACTAACTATAATACAATTAGGGTAATTCATACCCATAATCCCCAACTAGGTCAATCATTCACCCCTTTGACTCATTTAAAGTCAACACACCCATTTCGGGTCATCCACTAACCCAACTAACACCCATTTACCAATTAGCTAGGTGTGCTAGTAATTAACTAACCAATTAGGACTCATAAACATCAATTAACACTTTGAAACCCTAGGTTAGTTACCATTGAGTCTTCATGACTCCATCTTACCCAAGAACACCCAAAATCAACAAATATGGGTTTTATGTTCTTCATTTACCCTAACTTTAATACCCGCACTTTGGCCCGAGAACAACTTCTTCCTCTTGGATTTAAGCTTTCTCACTCAAGAAATCACACTCTCTCTCCAAAATTAAAGTGAAGAAGATAAGGTTGTTGAAAATGGAGTGAATGATACCCCAAGATCTGACCTACTGGCCTCCAACTCGTCCACAAGTGAAATTACCAAAATGCCCATCAAAATATCTGAATAAAACAAACAGAACCCGACTACAGTGAGGAGGGCGCCAGGCGCACCCCTAAGTATGCGCTGAGCGCACCCTGCTCATTCGCCCTCTGACCTCTGTTTTAATATACAAGGTCACCCACACTTCATGTACCCTATTTACTCTGCTGTACAATGAAGATTAGGGTCTTACAACTCTCCCCCACTTGAATCAGAGCGCGTCCTCGCGATCCAAGCCACATGACAAGAGGGAAGATAAACCAACACAAACTCTTCGGGCTCCCAATTAAATTCAGAACCTTTACTACGACGTCATTGAACTTTAAAAATTCTCACTTCTTTATTTCTCAACCTTTTGACCTTCTCATCGAGTATGGCAATCGGCTCCTCAATATATTCTAACTTATTGTTTAGCTCAATCTCGTCTAATGGTACCCAAGATGAATCATCCGCAAGACACTTGCGGAGATAGGAAACATGAAATGTATTATGGATCCCCGCAAGCTCTTCGGGTAATTCCAAACGATACGCGACTTCACCAACACGAGCTAAAACCTTAAATGGCCCAATAAACCGAGGAGCTAACTTTCCTCGTTTTCGAAACCGAATAACACCTTTCCATGGCGAAACCTTAAGCATCACCATGTCACCTTCTTGAAATTCGATCATTCGTCTACGCTTGTCGGCATACGAATTTTGTCTATCTTGAGCCTTTTTCAAATGATCCCGAATCATATCAATCTTGCTATTCGTTTCTAAGACCAAATCGGTACTCCCGATTTCTTTTTGACCAATCTCACCCCAATAAATCGGAGTTCGACACCTTCGCCCATAAAGCATCTCATAAGGTGGCATCCCGATACTAGTATGATAACTATTATTGTACGAGAATTCCACCAAAGGTAAGTGCTCATCTCAACTACCACCGAAATCAATAATACACGCCCGTAACATATCCTCCAAAGTTTGATTCGTACTTTCGGTTTGACCGTCCGTTTGAGGATGATACGCCGTGCTCAATTTCAATTGTGTGCCCATATCTTCATGAAACTTTTCCCAAAACTGAGATGTAAAACGGGTATCTCGATCCGAAATAATAGATATAGGAACCCCATGTCGAGCGACTACCTCTTTGATAAACAATTTAGCCAAAGTCTCCGATGATATCGCTTCCCGAATGGGAAGAAACAAGGCACTTTTCGTCAACCGATCAACTATCACCCAAATCGAATCAAATTGGGTTCTCGCAGTCTTTGGTAATTTTGTAATGAAATCCATGGTAATGTGCTCCCATTTCTATTTCGGGATTTCTAACGGTTGTAACTTACCATACGGATTTTGGTGCTCGGCCTTAACTTGCAAACACGTGACACATTTGCTCAACATACTTTACAACATCACGTTTCATGCCCGGCCACCAATAATCTTTCCTTAAGTCAAGATACATTTTCGTCGCGCCCGGATGAATGGAATACTTTGACTTATGTGCTTCATCAAGTAGCACTTGTCGATAATCACCCATCTTAGGCACCCACACTCTTCCTTGAAAAGACAACAAACCACGCGAACCCATAGTAATGAATTCCGATTGCCCCACTATTCGTTCCGCATGCTTGTTGTGAACGTAAGCTTCAATTTGAATCACACCAAGTTTTTCAAGAAAATCGTTAGTAATAATCATACGTAACAATCCTAATCGTAACGCCGGGTGGTGAATCTTTCGACTTAACGCATCCGCGACCACATTCTCCTTGCCCGGATGATAAAGTATTTCACAATCGTAATCTTTCACCACATCCATCCATCTACATTGACGATAATTCAAATCTCTTTGATCAAAAATATGTTTCAAACTCTTGTGATCCGAATAAATCGTACACTTGACACCATACAAGTAATGGCGCCAAATTTTCAACGCATGAACAACCGCCGCCAACTCAAGATCATGAGTCGGATATCTCGTTTCGCGTTCCTTTAATTGTCGAGAGGCATAAGCGATGACTTTACCCCTTTGCATTAGAACACACCCGATCCCATTTAAAGAAGCATCACAATAAACCGTCAAGTCTTCTACCCCTTCCGGCAATACTAACACCGGAGCTTGACATAATTTCTCTTTTAACAATTGAAAAGCAATTTCTTGCTCGTTCTCCCAATTAAACCTCGCATTCTTTCTCGTCAATTTCGTCAATGAGAAGTGATCTTAGAAAAGTCTTGGATAAACCGACGATAAGAACCGGCCAATCCGAGAAAACTTCGGATTTCCGTAGGCGTAGTCGGTCGTCCCCAACTCTTTACCGTCTCAATCTTCCCCGGGTCTACTTGAATACCATTTTCATTCACGATATGGCCAAGGAATTGAACTTCCTTAGACAAAATTCACATTTGGAGAATTTAGCATACAACTTCTCCTTCCGCAACATCTTTAACACACCCCTCAAATGATGTTCATGTTCCTTCATACTTTTCGAATAGACAAGTATGTCGTCAATGAACACAATCACCAACTTGTCCAACATAGGTTGGCACACTCGGTTCATAAGATCCATGAATGCCGCCGGTGCATTCGTAAGACCAAAAGGCATTACCACAAACTCAAAATGCCCATAACGCGTTCGAAAAGCCGTTTTCTCGATATCTTCCTCCCGGACCCGCATTTGGTGATAGCCGGACCGTAGGTCGATTTTGGAGAAATACGTTGCACCTTGGAGTTGGTTAAACAAATAGTCAATCCTAGGTAAAGGATAATGATTCTTGATCGTCACTTTGTTCAACTCCCGATAATCGATTCACATCCGCATGCTACCATCTTTCTTCTTTACGAATAAAACTGGAGCACCCCATGGCGAAGCACTCGGTCGAATAAAACCCTTCTCAAGCAACTCTTGGGTTTGATTTAACAACTCTTGCATTTCCGTCGGCGCTAAACGATAAGGAGTTTTTTTTTAATAACAGTGGAGTGCGCCACGCGCACCACCTCAGGGTGCGCGGCGCGCACAGGTCTGTTTTCAATTCTGTCCGGTTTTGCAATTTTTCAAATAAAGATCTCCCACTTCCCGACATATTTAGACGAAACGCTTTTCACAACATGTTATAATAGTTAAAACTCACACGATTCAATAATAAAATGGGTTTTACAAAACGGGGCTCACATCGGCCGTTTTACGAGTTTCATACAAAACATGAGTTTCGACCACATTAGTTTAAATTCCAAACGACAGTATGAGCATGGTGTTTGGGGTTAAACTACCCAAATCTCGGTCAAACTCCAAAAGCTATCACATCCCAAAAGCGTCCCCTAAACAACAAGCGGGATCTCTAATCCAATCGAATGCCCTTACCCTTGTCAACGCCGGAGCCTATAAAAATATAAAAAATGAGAGGGTAAGCTAAAGCTTAGTGAATGCAATAATTATACATATACATATATAACTTACTTACTTGCAAACACTTACAACAAATCCGCATACATACTAGCAACATAATTAGCATACCTTTATAATGTATAACGCTAAATCCTCGATAACATAAGCTAGTATAACAATATCATATAACGCAAGAATACAATATGTTACAACACAATACATAAGCATTCATGTTCACAACATCCATTAGTATTCGAATCCCAAGGCTAGCTCAACGAATGGTGTCATAACCCGTCCTTAACCATAAGAACGCGTTAGATAACGTATGATTTCATTGCGAGGTATTGACCTCTATATGAGACATTTTTGAAAGAAAACTGCATATATTATACATTACAAACCATAACCATTATTTTTGTTACAAGCTTAAGACAATAAAAAGAAGATTAACGTTTAGCGATAATCTTCGACTTACAAACTTTACAAATGATGACAACAACACGGTTTCTAGCATATTTTACAATACAACATCTCGGATATGCAGTTTTATTTTTGACACAAACATGCGTACGCAAGATCCTGGTTAGATCCAACATGATGCAGCGGAAGCTTTAGAAATCACCTGAGAATAGACATGTTTTAAAAAGGTCAACATAAAGTTGGTGAGATATAGGTTTAATGCCGGCAGCAATATATATATAGACCACAAGATTTCGTATATAAACAGTTTAATAAAAGTATTCTAAGTGGTTGAGCACTTGGTAACCATACTTAACATTTTCACGTCGCATATTCCCTTTATTATGAAATCTTACTACACCGTACCAAGTGTAGTCACAAAACGAAGTACTGTGCAACCGTTGAATACTGGTCGTCCAGTCCGGTTGGGGTTGTCAGGCCCGATAGATCTATCAACAGGATTCGCGTTTACAATACCGCTGTAAATATTAGTTACCAAGCTACAGGGAAGTATGCCAGTGGTACAACTCAACGTAGAACATATTTTTCAGTTACTTGTGTCCATATCGTAAAACATAAAATACATGTATTCTCATCCCGAAATATTTAGAGTTTAAAAGTGGGACTATATACTCACTCTTGTCTTGATGATATATATATTTTGACTCGGTCTTCCGGTTGATATCACGAACCTATCCATATATAATATATCAATATGTTTTCATTTTAAAACAAACGTTATATATATATATACTTGTTATACTTTTAATACTTAGAATAATTCCTTAGTCCGTAGTTAGCAGTTCGTTGTTAGTAATTCAATTTTAATGGTTCATTTTTAGATGTTTAATATACCCGCAATGAAATAAATAAAACCCCCAACGAAATAAACAAAACCCCATCGTATATGTATTGGTCGAGATTAATCTTGACCCATGGTACCGGTGTTGTCAAATGACGTGTTGCGTACAATCATGGGATCTTATGATTAATCTTCTCGTGTTGTTTACGGGTGATCCTGAACCATATAAAATTGAATTATAAGTACATATATATAAAATATCATGTTATCTTATAAAGATGTGATTTTATGTAAATTTTTCCAATGAATCCCGAAGTCAATTAAGTCTTGGATAACCAATTTTGTTTCGGTCATAGTTTCTTCGTTACAACTCCGTTTTCGTTGATTCAACTTGCCATCTCCTTGGATCGAGTTCTTCTTTAAGACTATGAACTGTAAACACCTTGGTTTGTATTCGAAATCATACGGCATAGGTGTAAGTTTAGTGAAACATATGAAGTTAAACATTTTTGTTACAACAAAATCATTTAATGACCATTTTTCCAAAAATACTTATACTTTGAAAAACCAAGTTTTACCTTGTTAAATTAACATACAAATAAGTTATGTTACATGTCTTGAAGTATTTTAAAAGTTAAGTTAGAAGGATCTAATTTAGTTTGCAAACAAGTTTGAAAACATTCAAACTATGTTCTTGTTGTTAAACTTGTATACCACAAAATATGATAGCTATATATATATGAATCGAATAAGGTTATGAACATAGATTCTACCTCAAGTTCCTTGGATAAAGTTGCTGTAAAAGAGAAGTAAGAAGCTAGAATCAAAAGGGTGATAGAAGTGGATGAAAGATTGGTAGTAAGTTGGTGTTCTTGGAGGGTTTTCTTGAAGTGTTTTTGTATGGTTTTCTTATGGTGTTTTAGTATGGTTTTTGAAGCTAGATCTTCTTGGAAACTTTGCTGAATTGATTAAGGGTTTTAAGGGTTGTGAAAGAGTGTGTGTTTAACTAAAAATGAGGTTAGAAAATGAACTAGAAATGGTGATACTTATAACCTAAAAAAAACATGTATCATGTAATACATGATAAGATTTTTAGTTTGTAATTTTGTTAATTAGTCAAGTAATCATCCAAAAGTAATTACCTAGCTCTAAGGGCATGAATAATGGCTGGTTAGGTGGTGATTTTGATGTGTATTTACTATTAGTAAATACGTATAGGAGCTAGGTATGATACGAGTACAAATACTCTAAATATACGTATAGAAATTTTGTGAAAAATGGAATGAGGATTCAAATATAGCTATCTTTTGTGAATACACTTATATGATTTTATGTATTTAAGTTCTTAAAAGTGATTAAATACATTACTTATACAATATATGTATAAACATTATAGTCTTAAGTATTTAAGTCAAATAACGTTACGTATTGTTATCGTTTTGAAAACTTAAGTTAGTAGTTTCAAAATACACATATAACTTGTTGTTATTAATACAAAATGAGATATTAAAACATTCATTAATCATGTTAAATATGTATATATACATATATATACACAAACGTATAATTATCATATATTGTATAGTTCGTGATATCATTGGTCAAACTAGACGGTCAAACGTTGTGTAAAATTCTTTTCGGAAATATAAATCTCGACAATTTGGATTGCTTATCATGTTGGCAAGGTTTAATTTATGTAAATATTAATCTTATAAGTATAGTATGATCGAGAAAGTGCGGGTCGTTACATTACCTCCCCGTTAAATAAATTTCGTCCCGAAATTTTAAAATTGTACCTATTTTGCGTCATCGAGAAACAAATGCGGATACTTTCGTTTCATCTGATCCTCTCGTTCCCAAGTAAACTCGGGACCTCTTCTAGCATTCCAACGAACCTTAACAATCGGTATATTACTCTGTTTGAGCTGTTTAACTTCACGGTCCATGATTTCGATTGGTTCTTCGACGAATTGTAGTTTCTCGTCGACATGAATTTCTTCAAGAGGAATGGTGAGGTCTTCCTTTGCAAGACACTTCTTCAGGTTTGAGACGTGAAAGGTATTATGTACTCCGGCGAGTTGTTGCGGTAACTCGAGTCGATAAGCTACCGGTCCAATGCGTTCGATGATCTTGAACGGACCTACGTACCTTGGGTTCAGTTTACCCCTTTTGCCGAAACGTATTACACCTTTCCAAGGTGACACCTTTAGCATAACCATGTCCCCGACCTGAAACTTTAATGGTTTCCTTCGAACATCGGCGTAGCTCTTTTGGCGACTACGGGCTGTTTTCAATCTCTCCTTGATTTGCACTATCTTCTCAGTCGTTTCATGTATGATCTCGGGACCAGTTAAATGTCGATCTCCTACTTCATTCCAACAGATAGGAGATCTACACTTCCTTCCGTACAATGCTTCGAATGGCGCAGCTCCAATGCTCGCATGATAACTATTATTATACGAGAATTCTGCTAACGGTAGGTATTTATCCCATCCGTTTCCAAAATCGATCACACATGCCCTGAGCATGTCTTCGAGAGTCTGAATCGTTCTTTCACTCTGTCCATCGGTTTGTGGATGATATGCGGTACTCATATCCAACCGAGTTCCTAGTGCCTCCTGTAGTGATTGCCAAAACTTTGAGGTAAATCTACTATCACGATCGGATATAATGGAAATAGGTATTCCATGCCTTGAAACAACTTCCTTTATATACAATCGTAATAGTTTCTCCATTCTATCTGTTTCCTTTATAGGCAAGAAATGTGCAGACTTGGTGAGACGATCAACAATCACCCAAATGGTGTCGTATCCCCAGGCAGTCTTTGGTAACTTCGTGATGAAATCCATGGTAATACCATCCCATTTCCATTCTGGGATTTCTGGTTGTTGAAGTAACCCTGACGGCTTTTGATGTTCTGCTTTGACTTTGGAACAAGTTAAACATTCCCCAACATATGTTGCAACGTCTGTTTTTAAATTAGGCCACCAATAACGTGTCTTAAGATCTTGATACATCTTTCCAACTCCAGGATGTATCGAGTATCTTGTCTTATGTGCCTCGTTCAATATCAACTTCCTTAATCCACCCAACTTCGGTACCCAAATACGATTTGCAAAATATCGAATTCCATCTTCCCGCATAACAAGTTGCTTCTCATACTTCTTCATTATTTCATTTCCTATATTTTCTTTAGTAAGTGCTTCTCGTTGAACTTCTTTGATTTGTGAGTTGAGATTCATGCGAATTTTTATGTTCATCGCTCGTACTCGAATTGGTTCTCGTTCTTTTCTGCTTAAAGCATCAGCCACCACATTTGCCTTCCCGGGATGATAACGAATTTCACAATCATAGTCGTTTATTAACTCGACCCACCTACGTTGCCTCATGTTCAGCTGTTTTTGATCGAAAATATGTTGAAGGCTTTTATGATCAGTAAACACAGTGCATTTAACCCCATACAAGTAGTGTCTCCATATCTTCAATGCAAACACGACTGCTCCCAGTTCTAGATCATGCGTCGTATAATTCCGCTCGTGAATCTTTAATTGTCGGGATGCATATGCAATAACTTTCTTCCGTTGCATAAGAACGCAACCAAAACCTTGTCGCGAAGCGTCACAATATATTTCAAAATCATCGTTCCCTTCTGGTAATGATAAAATAGGCGCCGTAGTCAACTTCTTTTTCAGTAATTGAAATGCACTCTCCTGCTCGGAAGTCCATTCATATTTCTTCCCTTTTTGCGTTAACGCTGTCAACGGCTTAGCTATTCGGGAAAAATCTTGAATAAACCTTCTATAATAACCGGCTAAACCCAAAAATTGGCGTATCTGTGTTGGTGTCTTAGGAGTCTCCCATTTTTCAATAGCTTCAGTTTTTGCTGGATCAACCTGAATTCCTTCGCTATTAACAACGTGACCAAGAAATTGCACTTCTTTCAACCAGAAAGCACACTTAGAAAATTTAGCATATAGCTGTTCTTTTCTCAACAACTCCAATATCAACCTTAAATGCTCTTCATGCTCTTGCTCACTCTTGGAATAGATAAGAATATCATCAATGAAAACGATAACAAACTTATCTAAATACGGACTACAAACTCGATTCATGAGGTCCATGAATACAGCTGGCGCATTCGTCAATCCAAACGGCATAACCAAAAATTCGTAATGACCATAACGTGTCCGAAAAGCAGTTTTCGGTATATCTTCTTCTTTGACACGTAATTGATGATAGCCCGATCTTAAGTCGATTTTCGAATAAACACATGATCCTTGCAATTGATCAAATAAGTCATCAATTCTCGGTAGTGGATACCGATTCTTGATAGTTAACTTATTTAATTCACGATAGTCTATACACATCCTAAAAGATCCATCTTTCTTCTTAACAAACAAAATTGGAGCTCCCCACGGTGAAGTACTCGGTCGTATGAATCCACGGTCCAGTAATTCTTTTAACTGACTTTGAAGTTCTTTTAACTCAGACGGTGCAAGTCTATATGGAGCACGAGCCACTGGTGCAGCTCCTGGTACTAAATCTATTTGAAATTCTACCGATCTAAATGGAGGTAATCCCGGCAATTCTTCCGGAAAAACTTCAGGAAAATCTCTTGCCACAGGCACGTCGTTGATGCACTTTTCTTTCTTTTCGACTTTATTAACATGTGCTAAAATAGCGTAACATCCCTTTTCTAAACACTTCTTGGCTTTCAAACAGCTAATGAGTTTTAGCTTTGAATTACCCTTCTCTCCATAAATCATCACCGGTATTTTATCCTTACCAGGAATACGAATTGCCTTCTTGGCACAAACAACTTCCGCTCCTATTTTGGACATCCAGTCCATGCCGACTATTACATCAAAACCTCCTAATTCTACGGGTATTAAGTCGATTTTAAACGTTTCTCCGGCTAGATTTATTTCACAACCACGACAAATTTTATCGGCTTTAATTAGTTTACCATTAGCTAACTCAATCAAGTACTTAGCATCTAGAGGTAATGATGAACAATTCAATTTAGTGTAAAAATTTATACACACGTAACTTCTATCGGCGCCAGTATCAAATAAAATAGATGCTGATAAGTTATTAATGGTAAACGTACCCGTAACAAGCTCCGGGTCTTCTCGTGCCTCTCTAGCATTAATAACAAACGCTCTTCCAAGTGCAGGTCCGCCATTCTGATTCGGGCACTGGCTCTTATAGTGACCTTGTTTTCCACACCCAAAACAAGTAATGTTAGCCAAAGCAGTTCTATTTGCGTTGGTGGCAGGAGTCTTGTTGCCATTTGTAACGAGAGCCTTACAATCTTCCGCAAGATGACCTTGTCGATTACACTTGGTGCATAACACACTACAGTAACCAAAGTGATGTTTGTGGCAACGGTTGCATAAAGGATTTTGTCCTTTATAACCAAAGCTTAAACCACTACCCGCACCTTGCGTGTTTTCTTGTTTCTTATAAGGTTGTTGTTGGTTACCTCGATCATAACTTCCATTCCACTTTCTTTTGTTACCTGATACCTTCACATCAGTATTGGATACTTTCTTATCCATGATGACCTGATCCATTAGCTCGTTCGCCATGGTTATAGCTTCATGAATTGTCTTAGGTTTCGATGCTGTAACATTTGCCTTGACCTTTTTGGGCAAACCAGCTTTGTACATTTCAATCTTCCGTTCTTCGGTTGGAACCAATTCAGGACATAGCAAAACTAATTCCATGAATCGCTGGTTGTAGTTGGTGATTTCAGTACCAACCACCTTCAAACTTCGTAACTCATCTTCTAACTTAATTACCTCATTCCTTGGACAATACTCGGTGATTATCATCGCTTTGAATTCTTCCCATGGAGTATCATAAGCTACATCTCCTCCTACCGCCTTCACATAATTCTTCCACCATGTGAGTGCACTATCTTGTAAAGTGCACGATGCAAACTTGGTCATGTCTTTTTCATCACAACCACTGATTTTAAACACCGTCTCCATCTTTTCTATCCATCGGGTTAAACCGATCGGTCCTTCCGTTCCACTGAATGATGAGGGCTTGCAAGCTTGAAACATCTTGTAGGAGCATCCTACACGAGGATTTGGGTTAACTGCAGCAGCTCTTGCAGCCTCAACCCATAACATTCTGTCGTTCACTCGCTGGTTGATGAGTTCCTCGAGTTCTTGTTCCGTCATTCGATTCAATCGCGCCATTTCCTAATGAAAGAAAATAATTATTCACATGGAATATTATAGATGTAGTGTGTATTTATAGTACATTTATAGCTTGTTAATAATATGAACCAGGTATTATTATAAAAGCCTTTTCTTCTTATTAGCGTTTTATAATTATATCTAGGGTAGTACCTACCCGTTAATGTTCATACTTAATAGCTTAGTACAGAACCAATTACTACAATCTAAATAATACTTAACCATGGAAAATTATTGCATTTCATACTTCGCTATTTTACATATGCTTACATCAAACTTTGAACAAACCACACTAATAATATTATACAAAACATTATGTGATTCCATGGTTTAATACGGCAGCGCATCATTTGGTCTATTTCCCAAAACATTTATGTCCAGGGAATCCCCCAACGCGAATCCTAGCTGTCTCCCTACGTTTTGGCTGAGGTGCCGAAGTACTAGATGCGGGGATAGCACTAATAGGAATAGCGGGGATAGGGGTGGTAGTGTTGAGTGGAATTGGTGCCACATCATTCTCATTAAACTCGGGATTTGGATTTTCTAATTCATTAGCCTTTCGTTTCTTTCCTAGTTCGAACTCGTCTTTTGTAATTTCCTGTATTTCTTCCTCGGGTTCACTTTCCTCCTCGGGTTCACTTTCCTCCTCGGGTTCACTTTCCGATATTTCTATAGTTGGTTCATCCGGAAATTGTGAGTCTTCCCCAAAAATACCACTTTCGTCATCGGATATGTTAATGACTGAAACACAATCTGAAGGTTCTGATTCGGAGTCGCTGAATGTGATAATAAGTTTCGAGCCCGACATCTATCACACAATAACTAACCCATTAGTACTTACATAATATTTACACATAAATTTTAACCAACAGTGATAAGCAATGGTTTTTAAAATCAGACCCGGTCAAAGTCCAGACTTTACTAATGTATCCTAACGACTTCTCGGTTAGACACACTAATGCAAACCTGGTTCGCTAAGACCAACGCTCTGATACCACATGTCATAACCCGTCCTTAACCATAAGAACGCGTTAGATAACGTATGATTTCATTGCGAGGTATTGACCTCTATATGAGACATTTTTGAAAGAAAACTGCATATATTATACATTACAAACCATAACCATTATTTTTGTTACAAGCTTAAGACAATAAAAAGAAGATTAACGTTTAGCGATAATCTTCGACTTACAAACTTTACAAATGATGACAACAACACGGTTTCTAGCATATTTTACAATACAACATCTCGGATATGCAGTTTTATTTTTGACACAAACATGCGTACGCAAGATCCTGGTTAGATCCAACATGATGCAGCGGAAGCTTTAGAAATCACCTGAGAATAGACATGTTTTAAAAAGGTCAACATAAAGTTGGTGAGATATAGGTTTAATGCCGGCAGCAATATATATATAGACCACAAGATTTCGTATATAAACAGTTTAATAAAAGTATTCTAAGTGGTTGAGCACTTGGTAACCATACTTAACATTTTCACGTTGCATATTCCCTTTATTATGAAATCTTACTACACCGTACCAAGTGTAGTCACAAAACGAAGTACTGTGCAACCGTTGAATACTGGTCGTCCAGTCCGGTTGGGGTTGTCAGGCCCGATAGATCTATCAACAGGATTCGCGTTTACAATACCGCTGTAAATATTAGTTACCAAGCTACAGGGAAGTATGCCAGTGGTACAACTCAACGTAGAACATATTTTTCAGTTACTTGTGTCCATATCGTAAAACATAAAATACATGTATTCTCATCCCGAAATATTTAGAGTTTAAAAGTGGGACTATATACTCACTCTTGTCTTGATGATATATATATTTTGACTCGGTCTTCCGGTTGATATCACGAACCTATCCATATATAATATATCAATATGTTTTCATTTTAAAACAAACGTTATATATATATATACTTGTTATACTTTTAATACTTAGAATAATTCCTTAGTCCGTAGTTAGCAGTTCGTTGTTAGTAATTCAATTTTAATGGTTCATTTTTAGATGTTTAATATACCCACAATGAAATAAATAAAACCCCCAACGAAATAAACAAAACCCCATCGTATATGTATTGGTCGAGATTAATCTTGACCCATGGTACCGGTGTTGTCAAATGACGTGTTGCGTACAATCATGGGATCTTATGATTAATCTTCTCGTGTTGTTTACGGGTGATCCTGAACCATATAAAATTGAATTATAAGTACATATATATAAAATATCATGTTATCTTATAAAGATGTGATTTTATGTAAATTTTTCCAATGAATCCCGAAGTCAATTAAGTCTTGGATAACCAATTTTGTTTCGGTCATAGTTTCTTCGTTACAACTCCGTTTTCGTTGATTCAACTTGCCATCTCCTTGGATCGAGTTCTTCTTTAAGACTATGAACTGTAAACACCTTGGTTTGTATTCGAAATCATACGGCATAGGTGTAAGTTTAGTGAAACATATGAAGTTAAACATTTTTGTTACAACAAAATCATTTAATGACCATTTTTCCAAAAATACTTATACTTTGAAAAACCAAGTTTTACCTTGTTAAATTAACATACAAATAAGTTATGTTACATGTCTTGAAGTATTTTAAAAGTTAAGTTAGAAGGATCTAATTTAGTTTGCAAACAAGTTTGAAAACATTCAAACTATGTTCTTGTTGTTAAACTTGTATACCACAAAATATGATAGCTATATATATATGAATCGAATAAGGTTATGAACATAGATTCTACCTCAAGTTCCTTGGATAAAGTTGCTGTAAAAGAGAAGTAAGAAGCTAGAATCAAAAGGGTGATAGAAGTGGATGAAAGATTGGTAGTAAGTTGGTGTTCTTGGAGGGTTTTCTTGAAGTGTTTTTGTATGGTTTTCTTATGGTGTTTTAGTATGGTTTTTGAAGCTAGATCTTCTTGGAAACTTTGCTGAATTGATTAAGGGTTTTAAGGGTTGTGAAAGAGTGTGTGTTTAACTAAAAATGAGGTTAGAAAATGAACTAGAAATGGTGATACTTATAACCTAAAAAAAACATGTATCATGTAATACATGATAAGATTTTTAGTTTGTAATTTTGTTAATTAGTCAAGTAATCATCCAAAAGTAATTACCTAGCTCTAAGGGCATGAATAATGGCTGGTTAGGTGGTGATTTTGATGTGTATTTACTATTAGTAAATACGTATAGGAGCTAGGTATGATACGAGTACAAATACTCTAAATATACGTATAGAAATTTTGTGAAAAATGGAATGAGGATTCAAATATAGCTATCTTTTGTGAATACACTTATATGATTTTATGTATTTAAGTTCTTAAAAGTGATTAAATACATTACTTATACAATATATGTATAAACATTATAGTCTTAAGTATTTAAGTCAAATAACGTTACGTATTGTTATCGTTTTGAAAACTTAAGTTAGTAGTTTCAAAATACACATATAACTTGTTGTTATTAATACAAAATGAGATATTAAAACATTCATTAATCATGTTAAATATGTATATATACATATATATACACAAACGTATAATTATCATATATTGTATAGTTCGTGATATCATTGGTCAAACTAGACGGTCAAACGTTGTGTAAAATTCTTTTCGGAAATATAAATCTCGACAATTTAGATTGCTTATCATGTTGGCAAGGTTTAATTTATGTAAATATTAATCTTATAAGTATAGTATGATCGAGAAAGTGCGGGTCGTTACAAATGGTATCGTCAACATCGAACTTAATTCCCATTCGTCCTAATAAATGTGGTATCGTCAACATCGAACTTAAACCCACATATGAGGTATCGTCAACATCGAACTTAAACCCTCATCGAATTTCACTACAATAGCGGTATGGCTTCGTCAACATCAAACTTTAAATCCATACATGAGGTATCGTCAACATCGAACTTAAACCCTCATCAAAACGAACCAACAATATACTCTAGGATATGGTATCGTCAACATCGAACTTTAACCCATACCCCACAAGTAAATAAGTCATATACATACATATATAATTATTCCACTCACCTCAACGATTTGGTGATGATTTTATACTTTCGAATGCTTCAAATCCGAGTACCTAATACAATAAGTACTCAATCAACAAACAAACTTGTTGGGATAAACACCAACAATTCACTCAAGTGCATTTAATGACTTAAATGCATTAAATGCCCCATTTTTACCAAAACCGCCCCTTAAGGGTTAAGATCATCGTCAATCACTTAAAAGCTAGTGATTAAGGTCTATCCACACTAACTATAACACAATTAGGGTAATTCATACCCATAATCCCTAACTAGGTCAATCATTAACCCCTTTGACTCATTTAAAGTCAACACACCCATTTTGGGTCATCCACTAACCCAACTAACACCCATTTACCAATTAGCTAGGTGTGCTAGTAATTAACTAACCAATTAGGACTCATAAACATCAATTAACACTTTGAAACCCTAGGTTAGTTACCATTGAGTCTTCATGACTCCATCTTACCCAAGAACACCCAAAATCAACAAATATGGGTTTTATGTTCTTCATTTACCCAAACCCTAACCCTACACAAAATCAAAGTAAGGAAATCAAGATTAGAGCTTACCACTACAACCACAACGTAGCTAGTGAGTAGATGAACGACTTTAATACCCGCACTTTGGACTGAGAACAACTTCTTCCTCTTAGATTTAAGCTTTCTCACTCAAGAAATCACACTCTCTCTCCAAAATTAAAGTGAAGAAGATAAGGTTGTTGAAAATGGAGTGAATGATACCCCAAGATCTGACCTACTGGCCTCCAACTCGTCCACAAGTGAAATTACCAAAATCCATATCAAAATATCTGAATAAAACAAACAGAACCCGGCTACAGTGAGGAGTGCGCCAGGCGCACCCCTAAGTGTGTGCTGAGCGCACCCTGCTCAGTTCGCCCTCTGACCTCTGTTTTAATATACAAGGTCACCCACACTTCATGTGCCCTATTTACTCTGCTGTACAATGAAGATTAGGGTCTTACATGAAGGTTGATGAACCAAAGTTACATCAAGATCTTAGATCCGACACATACATGAGTTCTAATAGTAATATTAAGCTATAAACTTGAAAGTAAACTAAATAAACAAGATCTTAAGTTGTAAAACTTAGATCTTAGTTAGATCTTAAAGATCCTAGACTAGAAAGTCTAGATCTAGTGTTCTTAAGTTAGATCCTAAGTTATAGAACTTGGATCTTCACTTTAATGAAACCATAAGTTATGAAACTTAGATTTTCATCTTGTAAAATGTATGTAAGCTTATAACCTCTTATTTACAACAAAATTAGAAGACCATAAGCTATAAAAACTTAGATCCAACATAAGTGTGTGATGTTATAAATAGAAAGTTATACTTTCATATTCTTGAACTTATAAAGTTAACTTTAGTTTCAAGAAATATGAGATCAAGTTCAACTAGTAATACTTGACCAAATTAACAACATCACAACTTTAAAGTACTTACAAAAGAAAGAAATAACTAAAGTTACAAGTATTATGTTCATGTTTGTTTCATACTTAAGAAGATTCAAGTCAAGCTTGGATCTTAAGAATTTAAGTCTACAAATCATGAACACAAGTATGATGATAAAGTTTATGAACTTTAAATCTTATAACATTTAAGTGTAGAACCATAAACTAACAAGTTTAGATTCTTGTTCTTGGTTCTTCATCAAACAAAAGATGGAAGTAACCAAGATTACATGAATATACAAGTTATAGAACTTGATCTTTAACAACAACAAACAACAATAAACTACAAACTAGTAAGAATGATGATGAAGATTTCGGTTTTAAGGAAGAAAAAAGAAAGGAAATAAAGTCTTGTTACTTACAAGGTTTGAGAGAAAAAGTGAGAGAAATGTAAGTGTAGATATGGAGTGTGTGTAAAATGAAAGAATGCTAGTGAATAAGTAACAAAAAAATTGAAAATGAACTCCCTCCATCCCCTAGTTGGACAACGGTTTCAAGGGAAAAAGAGGAAACGTCAAAAGCAATCTTTTAAGCATGGGATGAAGGTGTTAGCTTAGAATGGTAATAAAGTTAAATGGCATGGGAAAGAGGTGTAAGTATGCAAGTAACAAGTCTCCTCATATCACTAATTAATCTAGTTTTGTCTTAATGAAATACTTGCATAATAATGGGCTAACTAGTCCATTAAGAAAGTAGGGTGGGCTTCCAAGTCCATGTCCATTGATAAAGGCCCAAGTCCAAGTATGTAACAATTAAATAAATAAAGCCTAAGTAATTAACTACTTACACTAGTTAATTAGAAATGATTAATATTAATTAATCATGAACGTAAATAATATTCGAAAATATTATTCGTGAAAAGTACGTGTGTCACAAAGACAAGTCGGGACATGTAAAGTCAATTACGATAACAAGTAAATGTAAAAGAATACATTTATTAAAACGCAAGCATTAATAATAAATTATTAATAATAAAAGTTGGAAAATCCAGGGTCGTTACATTACGCACCAGTTAAAGAAAATTTCGTCCCGAAATTTTAAGCTGTGGTAGATGGAGGAGTTGGGAAAAGGTGAGGATACTTCTGCATCATTTGATCCTCTCATTCTCAGGTAAACTCAGGTCCTCGTTTGGAATTCCATCGTACTCGGACGATCAGAATCTTGTTGTGTTTCAAAGTTTTGACCTCACGTCGATAATTTTGACAGGCTCTTTCACGAAGTGGAGTTTGTCATCAATTGTAAGTTCCTCCAATGGTATGACATGTTCTGGTTCAGCAAGACACTTCTTCAAATTCATTACATGAAAGGTAGGACGAACTGAGCTCAATTGAGTCGGAAGATCCAGACGGTAAGCAACGGGTCCAACACGCTCCAAGATTTCAAAAGGACCAATGTACCGCGGGTTTAACTTTCCATATTTTCCAAAACAAATGACACCTTTCCAAGGTGCAACCTTCAACATTACACGGTCACCCACATTGAATTCAAAGTCCTTACGTTTAAGGTCGGCATAACTCTTTTGGCGATCACGGGCCGTCTTGAGTCTCGCTTGAATTTGGACAATCTTCTCAATTGTTTCATGGACTATCTCGGGTCCGGTGATTTGCGTTTCACCTACTTCAGCCCAACAAATAGGAGATCGGCATTTACCGCCATACAACGCTTCAAAAGGTGCGGCATTAATACTCGAATGATAACTGTTGTTGTAAGAGAATTCAGCTAGCGGCAAATGCCTTTCTCAAGCCTTTCCGAAATCAATGACACATGCATGCAACATGTCTTCCAAAGTCTGAATCGTGCGTTCGCTTTGCCCGTCGATCTGTGGGTGATACGCAGTACTCATGTCGAGACGAGTCCCCAAGGCTTCTTGCAAAGAACGCCAAAATCTGGAAGCAAAACAGGGATCGCGATCTGAGATGATCGATAAGGGCACACCATGACAAGATACAACCTCTTTTATGTATAGTTGAGCGAGTCCCTCCATCGTATCCGTTTCCTTCATGGCTAAAAAGTGTGCAGATTTGGTAAGACGGTGAACGATAACCCAAATGGTATCGTATCCGCCCACCGTCTTTGGTAGCTTAGTAATGAAATCCATCGTTATCCTTTCCCACTTTCATTGCGGGATTTCCGGTTGCTGAAGTAACCCAGAGGGCCTCTGATGTTCGGCCTTAACTTTCAAGCAAGTCAAACACTTACCAACATAAGTTGCAACGTCCTTCTTAAGATTAGGTCACCAATACTGTTCCTTAAGATCGTGGTACATTTTACCGGCTCCTGGGTGAATCGAATATCTTGACTTGTGGGCTTCATCTAGTATAAGACTCCGTAGATCTCCATAACGAGGTACCCAAATTCTTCCGGCATAGCATCAGAGTCCAGTATCCTTAAATTCGAATCGAGAGACGAGAATGTTCAAGTATTCATGAGATATATTCTCCTCCTTGAGAGCCTCATCTTGGGCTACTCGGATCTGGCTATTGAGGTTCAAATGAATGGTGATGTTCAAGGCTCGGACACGAAGAGGTGCCATCCTCTCTTTTCAGCTTAAAGCGTCGGCTACAACATTGGCCTTGCCAGGATGATAACGAAGTTCACAATCATAGTCGTTCAGCATCTGGATCCATATTTAGTTACTTCTGATCGAAGATGTGTTGGAGGCTTCTATGATCGGTGAAAATAGTGCTCTTTATTCCATAAATATGGTGTCTCCGCAGCTTTAATGCAAAGACAACGGCTCCAAGCTCGAGATCGTGCGTTGTGTAATTTCGCTCGTGAATCTTCGGTTGACGAGAGGCGTAAGCGATAACCTTTGTGCGTTGCATCAGTACACAACCAAAACCACTTTTCGAAGTATCGCAATAAACGAAGAAATCGTTACTGCCCTCAGGGAGTGATAAGATAGGTGCGGTGGTTAACTTCTTTTTCAAGGTTTGAAATGCTGATTCCTATTTGGGTTCCCAAATGAACTTCTTCCCTTTATGAGTCAGCACTGTCAAAGGACGTGCAATCAGAGAGAAACCTTCAATAAATTTTCGGTAGTAACCGGCGAGGCCTAAAAAATGACGAATGTGAGTCGGAGTAGTGGGGGTTTCCCACTTGCTGATAGCTTTGATCTTTGCGGGATCAACTTTGATACCTTGATCACTCACAACGTGACCCAGAAATTAGACTTCCTTCAACCAAAACTCAAACTTGGAGAATTTTGCATATAGTTGCTCCTGTCTCAAGAGTTCAAGTACTAGACGAAGATGTTGTTCATGTTCTTCTTCAATTTTGGAGTAGATGGGGATATCATCTATGAAGAAGATAACGAACTTATCCAGGTATGGCTTGCATACTCGATTCATGAGATCCATAAACACGGCAGGTGCATTGGTTAAACCGAATGGCATCACGAGAAACTCATAATGGTCATAACGAGTTTTGAATGCAGTCTTCATCACGTCGCTCTCTTTCACCCTCAACTGGTGATAACCGGATCACAAATTGATCTTAGAGTAAACGCTCGATCCTTGTAGTTGATCAAAAAGATTGTCAATTCGGGGAAGAGAATACCGATTCTTGATAGTCAATTTGTTGAGTTCACGGTAGTCGATACACATTCGGAATGATCCGTCCTTCTTCTTCACAAATAAAATAGGTGCGCCCCAAGGCGAGAAACTTGGTTGGATAAATCCACGGTCTAGCAGTTCTTGTAATTGGCTCTGCAACTCTTGCATTTCGGAAGGTGCGAGTCGATAAGGTGCGCGAGCTACAGGTGCAACCCCTGGTACTAAATCGATCTGAAACTCTACGGCTCTCGGTGGCGGTAATCTAGGCAATTCTTTCGGAAAGACATCGGAAAATTCGTTCACAATTCGTACGTCATTCACGCACTTCACCTTAGTTTCTAATGTTTTCACATGTGCTAGAACAGCAAGACGTCCTTTCTTCATGATCTTTTGGGCTTTCATGCAACTAATGAGATTCAGTTTCGAGCTACATCTCTCTCCGTAAATAATCAGTGGCTCACCGTCTCCGTGTGGTATACGGAGAGCTTTATCTCCACAGATAATGTTGGCCCTTATCTTGGTCAACCAGTCCATACCGACAATAACATCAAAGCTTCCCAACTTAATGGGTATCAAGTCAATCTTGAAATCCACACCATCTATGTTGATAATAGCTCCTCGGCTAATTTGGTCAACTTTCTCAAATTTTCCATTGGCTACCTCTACAAGCATACTCTCCTTTAAAGGAACTAACGACCAATTTATCTTAGAGCAAAAGTGTCTACATACATAACTTCTATCGGCACCAGTATCAAACAGAACAGAAGCTAATAGATTGTTGATAGTGAATATACCTCTAACCAAGTCGGGGTTCTCACGGGCATCCCTTGCGTTTACGTTGAAAGCTCTGCCACGCGGTGGTCTGTCATCCTTTCGCTTGTTTGGACACTCATTTTTGAAGTGGCCCGGTTGTCCACACTTATAACACTTTCTCGGTCCAGTAGGGTTTGTCTTCACATTCAGTGTGGTGATCTTGTAGTCTTTGCCAATATGCCCAGTTGTAACGACCCGGGATTTTTCCAACTTTTATTTATTAATAATTATTATTATTAATACTTGTGATTAAACAAATGTATGTTATTACATTTACTTGTTTCCATGATTGCCCGAACTTGACTTTAATTGCCCGAAACGTCTTTGTGACACCCGGAACTTGCACGAATAATATTTTCAAGTATTATTTACATTCATAATTAATTTTATTAATTATTTTAATTAACTATGGTGACTAGTTAGTTATTTGGGCTTTAATTGGATTTATTTGTTAAATACTTGAACTTGGGCTTAACAAAGCTAATGGACTCATGAATAAGGCTTATAAGCCCACCCTACCTCACCTTAATGGACTTATTAGCCCATTTTATTTATGTAAGTATCACTTAGACTTGATTGGAGTAACTAACTAGTAAGGAATCTAAATGCATGTTAATTACCCATTCTTTTTCCATAAAACACCCCTAATTACCAAATTTGAGTCAAGGAAGCATGCATAAACATGATGGGCACCACCTCCCCCATTGGTGGTGAGGGTATCACGGCCATATGGCCTAGGGGAGTGGGGTTTGGTTTTCAAAAATCTTGACCACCTTATTACTAGCATTACACTTTCATATTACACACACTCTTACTTGCTTTCATTCTTCTCTCTTTCTCTCTAACTTGGTAAGTTGCAAGACATCTTTTCCTTCTCTTTTTCTCCCTAAAACCGAACACACACACATGCATAATCATCATCATCACTTGTTTTATGTTGTTGACTAGTTACTTGTTCATTGTTGTTATTTTGTTACATGTTCTTAGTTAGTGTTTACTTACTTGTTGTAAGAACCAAACTTCCTAGTTTGTTCTTCATATTATCTTGTTATTCAAGAACATCCAAGGATCTAAACTCTCTAGTTTATGGTTCTACAATTAGTGTTTTAAAGAATTAAAGTTCATAAGTTCTAAAAATCATACATGCATCCATGTTAGTAAACTTAAAGTTTACTTTCTAAAGATCAAGAAATAGGCTTGAATCTTTAAAAGTATGGAACTCATGAACTTGGTACTTGTTTATTTAGTTTATCACTTTCATTCTTGCACTCTAATTACACTTTACTAGTTGATAATCAAAGTTTTGTAACTTATGGTTTCACTAAAGTAAGGATTCAAGTGTTAGTACTTATGATTTAACTTAATGACTTTACATAAACTTGCATGTGGGTTATGATGGTCAAGACTTGGTTAAAGATGATGTAAACACCTTCATGAGTTGTACACTTGAAGCTATATGCATCAAGGATGAGAACCATGATGAACATCAAGCACCAAGACCACCGGAACTCACTTAACTTACTGTTTCTGTCCAACTTTCTGATCAGCTGAATTCGTAACAGACCAGTAGGTCTGGGCTGATCTAACCTTGATTTTTTGATATAACTTTTCGAGTAGATAACTTTTCATATAAGACTTGTCTTCATACGAGTTACGGTTTAGAGTCTATGGCCCTCCGATCGTCACTAGGTCCATTTACTTTTCTGTTTCCTGTTCCTGTTTTCTGTTTACTGTTTTCTGAGTCATACCCGAACACCTGGGCTACTGTAACTGTGATATTCAGTTAGCTCTATTCGATTAGATAATTTTTCGTTTAGGACTCGTCTTAATACGAGTTATGGTTTAGGATTTATAGCCCTCCGATCGTCACTAGGTCCTTTAACGTTGTGCAGAAAATTCTGACCTACTCGCACTTAAACCGTCGCTACGGTCAAACTAAGACGAGTTTGCTTCTGAGATTTTTACCACACTTAAGGGACTCATATACGGAGCCATGGCCACTGGTCTCACCTTATTTCAGTAGGTATAGAGACCGTGGTGACTGACCGAAGTCAGCCTTCATTTTAAAACTTCCTTTATGAACAAAACATACTTATACCTTTCGTTTGATGATGTTTGATGATGACCCTTATGACCTTATTTACATACTTATAAACCTTTTAAGACAAGCTACTGACTTATTACTATTTGACTTAGGTTGAGGACTTTTGGACCGATTACTTGCACACTTTCCCGACTCTACATTACTACTATTTTACCGCTACTTATCATTGTGAGTTATAGCTTTCCCTTTTTACTTTAACTTATTTTGGGAACTGAGAATACATGCGCATTTTATGTTTTACATAATAGGCACGAGTACTTAAACTTTATATATGTGTGGGTTATATAACGGCAGAAACATTCCCTCTAGCTCGGTAACGTTTAGTCATTGGTTTATGAACCGTGAACGCGAATCTTAGATATGGATCCATAGGGTTTGACATCCCCACTCGGGCTAGTCGCGCTAGCATTTAACGAGTGTTTAATACTTCGAGGTTATACGCACTTGCCAAGTGCACTTTCAGGGGGTACATAAACGTTAAGTTAGTTACCGGGTGCCCGCGGTTAAGCATATACTTTTACATACTTTTGAAACGCTCGTTGTAGCACCGAAATCTCGTGGCCTACTTACATTACTGTTATACTTAAACTATAGCTCACCAACCTTTGTGTTGACCTTTTTAAGCATGTATTTCTCAGGTGCTTGAAGTCGCTTCCGCTATCATACTAGTCGTGCTGTAGAACCCGCTGCTTAGAGTTGTTATCGCATGCCTACTTATCTTGCATTCAAACTTATATACTTTTGGAACTATGTTATGTAACGACCTTTGTGGTCACGTACACTTATTTAATGCTTCTACTTAGTGAAGCTTACTTTTGGATTGTAAAACATTCGACGTTTGTTATGACGTCACTTTTATTAATGAATGCAAACTCTGTTTTGAAAACGCATATAGTACTTAACCTTGTAATGATCCTGTTGATGATGGTCTGTACATGATGATTTAGTACGGGGCGTCACATTTGGTATCAGAGCCTTGGTTGTAGGGAATTAGGATGCATTAGTGAGTCTAAGACCGACCCGAGTAGGATTCACTAATAGGACTAATCTACAACTTGCTAGTTTACTTGTTTCCGCTGTGTTTACTACATGTTGCTGCTTACCTTTACTGCTATATGCCGTATGTTACTACATGTTTTCACTACTGCATGCTATTATTTGCTTTCGATTGCATGCTACTTTCATACGATTTGCTGTTATTGCCATGCTAGTTACTGTTATACATGATTTAAACTATTGGCCAATTATTTGCGTGCTTTATGACTTACTGACATGGAAAATTTATTTTTCCTTGTTCAGATGTCGGACGTTCCACCTGCTGGCATTCCGGGCAGTGCAGGCTCAGACCCCGTTGTCCCACCTACTGCTACACCTGCTGTTGCTGCTGCTGCTGCCGATATTCCGGCCCCGACACCCACTGGCGATCCCGGCGCTTCCACTTCCGGAGCTAGCTCTAGTGCACCTGCCCCAGCGTCTTCTTCCAGACCCCCGAGGCAACTGGCTCGCATTGGTGGTATGGAGATCCCCGCGGAGTTCGGGGAAGGTCCTTTTCGTAATCACTGGCGCACTCCCTGCCGATGCACTCCTGACGGATACCTAGCCGTGATTACGCCAGGCCGACACCGACAGATGTTGGCCGCCTTCGGATATCCAGTTGAGCCACCCGTGTCACCACCACATGATTCAGACGACGGGTCTTCCACCGATGCTCCTTCAGACGACACCTCATCTGATGACACCAGTGATGAGGAGGATCCCGCTGACAGACCGATTCAGGCACCCTCTACCCCGCCGAAGAAGCGGTATCGCTTCGCTGGCATTATTCCGGGTCGTACTATCACTGACGCTTTTGGTCGGCATCAGAGGATTACTGCTCGTAAACGGCTGGTGCCGTACCCTGCTGACCCACTGATATTACCATCTCCACCCAGAGCCGGACCATCTACTTCAGCACCACCAGCACCCCCTGCACCGCCAGCACCACCTGCCCCACCATCTTCCTCTAATGAGGGACTGAGGCGGGAGATTGAGATTCTTCAGGCCCGAGTTATTGAGCTTGAGGAGCAGTTGGCTCAGGTTTTGGACATCTTGCACCCACCATCACCGTAGGACTTTGTATTAGATTCTGTATTGTAATCTCTTTTGGAATTTCATATTTCACTTATGTATCGTATGAACTTATTGTAATGTATGGAACTTATTATCTTTAATGAATGGAAATTTGTGTTGTTTACTTTTTGCACAAGTGTTCTATTTACATTATCATGGTTTTGTGGTACTTATATCTGCTTGCGTTACTTAATCAACATGTGTTGTGCTGTTTTCATGTTGATTGTTATACACTATATTATTATTATTTGCATACTGGATTTTGACTTGAGTCAAAATGTTTGTTTAGAACATCATAGCCAACGGGAGATCAACCCCTACCGCAGCACAAATTGAGGAAATGATTAACGAGCGTGTTGCTGCTGCTCTAGCTGAAAGGCAACCCCAAGCTCCACCACCACCATCACCGGTTGTTCCACCCGTCCAAATTGGGTGTACATATAAGGAATTCCAAAGCTGTAAGCCGCACTACTTCAGTGGCACTGAGGGACCAGTCGGTCTCACAAGATGGTTCGAAAAGTTAGAATCGGTATTCAGGGTTAGCAATTGCTCTGAGGCTAACAAAACGAAATTTGCATCTTGCACGCTTTCCGATGGCGCGCTTACATGGTGGAATACCATGGCCCAAGCGCAAGGAATTGATGAGGCGTATGCTACGCCTTGGGAAGAATTTAAATCTGCTATGATCGAGGAATACTGTCCGAGGACCGAAATCCAAAAGATGGAAATTGAATTTATGCAATTGAAGACTGTAGGGAACGACCTTAACAGTTACAATCGTAGGTTTTTGGAGTTGGCTCTTATGTGCCCGACCATGGTCACCCCCGAATTTAAGCGCTTGGAAAAATACTTCTCGGGACTTCCTAAGTCCATCAAGGGCAATGTTACCTCATCCAAGCCACCAAGTGTTCCCGAAGCAATGCGCATGGCGCATACTCTCTTGAATCAAATCATCCTTGACGAGCCGGAGAAGGCTAAGTTTGAAACTGGTAGTGGCGAGAAGAGGAAATGGGACAACAACCACAACAACAACAACCGAGGTAGAAACTATGATCAAAACCCGGCGAAGCGACATGAAGGTTTCAGGCAAAACAACAACACCAACCCCGGCACAAGCTCTAACCCGAACTACAAGGGAACCCTACCACAATGCAAGAGGTGCTACAAGCACCACACCGGGTATTGTAATGTTGTTTGCGAGAAGTGCCAACGGACCGGGCATGTTGGCAAGGATTGCAAGATTACTACATTGAATGTGAAGCCAAACCACAACCACAATGGGCCTAAGAAGTGTTATGAATGCGGGAAGACGGGCCATTTCAGAAACGAGTGCCCAAACAAGCGTAAAGATGGCGGACCACCACGTGCTAGAGCCTTCAATGTTAATGCAAGGGACGCACGTGACAACCCCGACTTGGTGACAGGTATATTCGAAATCAACAATCTTTTAGCTTCTGTCCTATTTGATACTGGTGCCGATAGGAGCTATGTGTGTAGACATTTTTGTGATAAGTTAGATTGGTCGTTAGTTCCTTTAAAGGAAAGTATGCTTGTCGAGGTAGCCAACGGAAAACTTGAAAAAGTTGACCAAATTGGCCGAGGGGCTATTATCAACATAGCCGGTGTAGACTTTGAGATAGACTTGATACCCATTAAGTTGGGAAGTTTTGATGTTATTGTTGGCATGGATTGGTTGACTAAGATAAGAGCCGAGATTATTTGTGGAGACAAAGCTCTTCGTATACCGCAAGGAGATGGCGAGCCATTGATCATTTATGGAGAGAGATGTAGCTCTCAATTGAACCTCATCAGTTGCATTAAAGCACATAAAATAATGAAGAAAGGGCGCCTTGCTGTCCTAGCTCATGTGAAAACCGTAGAAACCGAGGAGAAGAAAGTGGAAGATGTGCGTATTGTGAACGAATTTCCCGATGTCTTTCCCGAAGAATTGCCGGGATTACCGCCACCGAGGGCAGTAGAATTTCAAATCGACTTAGTGCCAGGAGCTGCACCTGTAGCTCGCGCACCCTATAGACTTGCACCTTCCGAGATGCAAGAATTGCAAAGCCAGCTACAAGAGTTACTTGATCGAGGGTTTATTCAACCGAGTTCTTCGCCGTGGGGCGCGCCTGTGTTGTTTGTAAAGAAGAAGGATGGATCCTTCTGAATGTGTATCGACTACCGTGAGCTCAACAAATTAACAATCAAGAATCGATATCCTCTCCCACGAATTGACGATCTTTTTGACCAACTGCAAGGATCGTGTGTTTACTCAAAGATCGATTTACGATCCGGCTATCACCAGTTGAGGGTGAAGGAAAGTGACGTGATGAAAACTGCATTTAGAACCCGCTACGGACATTATGAGTTTCTTGTAATGCCATTCGGTCTGACCAATGCACCTGCTGTATTTATGGACCTTATGAATCGTGTTTGCAAGCCGTACTTGGACAAATTTGTTATAGTCTTCATAGATGATATCCTCATCTACTCTAAGAGCGAAGAAGAACACGAGCATCATCTCCGATTAGTACTTGAACTTTTGAGACGTGAGCAACTTTACGCAAAGTTTTCCAAGTGTGAATTCTGGTTGAAGGAAGTTCAGTTTTTGGGTCATGTTGTGAGTGACCAGGGCATCAAAGTTGATCCCGCCAAGATCGAAGCTATCAGCAAGTGGGAGACCCCCACTACTCCGACTCACATCCGCCAATTTTTGGGTCTTGCCGGTTATTACCGAAGGTTTATCGAAGGTTTCTCTCTGATTTCACGTCCGCTAACCGCACTCACTCACAAAGGAAAGAAATTTGTTTGGGGAGACGAGCAAGAGAAAGCGTTTCAATTCTTGAAACGGAAGTTAACCACCGCGCCTATCCTATCACTTCCTGAGGGTAATGATGATTTTGTTGTTTACTGCGATGCCTCGAAAACTGGTTATGGTTGTGTGCTTATGCAACGCACGAAGGTCATCGCCTATGCTTCTCGTCAACTTAAGATCCACGAACGAAACTATACTACACACGATCTTGAACTTAGAGCCGTTGTCTTCGCGCTCAAATTGTGGAGGCACTACCTTTATGAAACTAAATGCACTATCTTCACCGATCACAAGAGTCTCCAGCATATATTCGATCAGAAACATTTGAATATGAGACAACGAAGGTGGATTGAGACGCTAAATGATTACAAGTGTGAACTTCGCTATCATCCGGGTAAGGCCAACGTTGTTGCTGACGCCTTAAGCCGAAAGGAGAGATCGGCACCTCTTCGCGTTCGAGCATTGAACATCACGATTCATTCCAATCTCCAGAACCAAATCCGAGCAGCCCAAGAACAGGCTCTCATAGAGAAGCACTTACGATATGAATATTTGAACATTCTCGTCTCTAAATTTGAGGTTAGAGAATCTGGACTCCGATGTTATGCCGGAAGAAGTTGGGTACCACGCTATGGAGACTTACGGAGCCTCATATTGGATGAAGCTCACAAGTCAAGATATTCGATTCATCCCGGAGCGGGCAAGATGTACCATGATATTAAAGAACAATATTGGTGGCCGAATCTCAAGAAAGACGTTGCAGCTTATGTTAGTAAGTGTTTGACTTGCTCAAAGGTTAAAGCCGAGCATCAAAAACCTTCTGGGTTACTTCAACAGCCGGAAATCCCACAATGGAAGTGGGAGATGATAACTATGGACTTTATCACCAAACTGCCAAAGACAGTGGGCAGATACGATACCATTTAGGTTATTGTTGACCGTCATATCAAGACTGCACATTTCTTAGCAATGAAAGAAACCGATACAATGGAGAGACTTGCTCAACTTTATATTAAAGAGGTTGTATCACGACACGGTATACCCTTATCGATCATCTCCGATCGCGATCCTCGATTTGCTTCTAGATTTTGGCGTTCTTTGCAAGAAGCCATGGGAACTCGTCTCGACATGAGCACTGCATATCACCCTCAGACTGACGGGCAAAGTGAACGAACAATTCAAACCTTGGAGGACATGCTACGTGCATGTGTTATTGATTTTGGAAAGGCCTGGGAAAGGCATTTGCCACTCGCCGAATTCTCTTACAACAACAGTTACCACTCGAGCATTAAAGCTGCACCTTTTGAAGCATTGTATGGCCGCAAGTGCCGTTCTCCTCTTTGTTGGGCCGAGCTAGGTGAAGTGCAACTCACCGGGCCCGAGATAGTCCACGAAACATCAGAGAAGATTGCCCAAATTCAAAACAGACTCAAGGTAGCTCGTGATCGCCAAAAGAGTTATGCTAATAGTAAACGTAAAGACTTTGAATTCAACGTTGGTGACCGCGTTATGTTGAAGGTTGCACCTTGGAAGGGTGTGATTCGTTTTGGAAAGCACGGAAAGTTAAACCCGCGGTACATTGGTCCTTTTGAAATTTTGGAGCGTGTTGGACCCGTTTCTTATCGTCTTGACCTTCCAACACAATTGAGCTCAGTTCATCCTACCTTCCACGTATCAAACTTGAAGAAGTGTCTTGCTCCACCTGAACTGATCATACCATTGGAGGAACTTACTATTGACGACAAACTTCACTTTGTGGAAGAGCCTGTTGAAATTATGGAACGTGAAGTCAAGGAGTTGAAACACAATAGGATTCCGATTGTCCGAGTTCGATGGAATGCCAAACGAGGACCTGAGTTTACTTGGGAACGAGAGGATTAAATGAGACAGAAGTATCCTCACCTTTTCCCACCTCCTCCATCACCTTCAGATTCAGCTTAAAATTTCGGGACGAAATTTTCTTTAACAGGTGGGTAATGTAACGACCCTGGATTTTTCCAACTTTTATTTATTAATAATTATTATTATTAATACTTGTGATTAAACAAATGTATGTTATTACATTTACTTGTTTCCATGATTGCCCGAACTTGACTTTAATTGCCCGAAACGTCTTTGTGACACCCGGAACTTGCACGAATAATATTTTCAAGTATTATTTACATTCATAATTAATTTTATTAATTATTTTAATTAACTATGGTGACTAGTTAGTTATTTGGGCTTTAATTGGATTTATTTGTTAAATACTTGAACTTGGGCTTAACAAAGCTAATGGACTCATGAATAAGGCTTATAAGCCCACCCTACCTCACCTTAATGGACTTATTAGCCCATTTTATTTATGTAAGTATCACTTAGACTTGATTGGATTAACTAACTAGTAAGGAATCTAAATGCATGTTAATTACCCATTCTTTTTCCATAAAACACCCCTAATTACCAAATTTGAGTCAAGGAAGCATGCATAAACATGATGGGCACCACCTCCCCCATTGGTGGTGAGGGAATCACGGCCATATGGCCTAGGGGAGTGGGGTTTGGTTTTCAAAAATCTTGACCACCTTATTACTAGCATTACACTTTCATATTACACACACTCTTACTTGCTTTCATTCTTCTCTCTTTCTCTCTAACTTGGTAAGTTGCAAGACATCTTTTCCTTCTCTTTTTCTCCCTAAAACCGAACACACACACATGCATAATCATCATCATCACTTGTTTTATGTTGTTGACTAGTTACTTGTTCATTGTTGTTATTTTGTTACATGTTCTTAGTTAGTGTTTACTTACTTGTTGTAAGAACCAAACTTCCTAGTTTGTTCTTCATATTATCTTGTTATTCAAGAACATCCAAGGATCTAAACTCTCTAGTTTATGGTTCTACAATTAGTGTTTTAAAGAATTAAAGTTCAAAAGTTCTAAAAATCATACATGCATCCATGTTAGTAAACTTAAAGTTTACTTTCTAAAGATCAAGACCTAGGCTTGAATCTTTAAAAGTATGGAACTCATGAACTTGGTACTTGTTTATTTAGTTTATCACTTTCATTCTTGCACTCTAATTACACTTTACTAGTTGATAATCAAAGTTTTGTAACTTATGGTTTCACTAAAGTAAGGATTCAAGTGTTAGTACTTATGATTTAACTTAATGACTTTACATAAACTTGCATGTGGGTTATGATGGTCAAGACTTGGTTAAAGATGATGTAAACACCTTCATGAGTTGTACACTTGAAGCTATATGCATCAAGGATGAGAACCATGATGAACATCAAGCACCAAGACCACCGGAACTTACTTAACTTACTGTTTCTGTCCAACTTTCTGATCAGCTGAATTCCTAACAGATCAGTAGGTCTGGGCTTATCTAACCTTGATTTTTGGATAGAACTTTTCGAGTAGATAACTTTTCATATAAGACTCGTCTTCATACGAGTTACGGTTTAGAGTCTATGGCCCTCCGATCGTCACTAGGTCCATTTACTTTTCTATTTCCTGTTCCTGTTTTCTGTTTACTGTTTTCTGAGTCATATCCGAACACCTGGGCTACTGTAACTGTGATATTCAGTTATCTCTGTTCGAGTAGATAATTTTTCGTTTAGGACTCATCTTAATACGAGTTACGGTTTAGGATTTATAGCCCTCTGATCGTCACTAGGTCCTTTAACGTTGTGCAGAAAATTCTGACCTACTCGCACTTAAACCGTCGCCACGGTCAAACTAAGATGAGTTTGCTTCTGAGATTTTTACCACACTTAAGGGACTCATATACGGAGCCATGAACACTGGTCTCACCTTATTTCAGTAGGTATAGAGACCGTGGTGACTGACCGAAGTCAGCCTTCGTTTTAAAACTTCCTTTATGAACAAAACATACTTATACCTTTCGTTTGATGATGTTTGATGATGACCCTTATGACCTTATTTACATACTTATAAACCTTTTAAGACAAGCTACTGAATTACTACTATTTGACTTAGGTTGAGGACTTTTGGACCGATTACTTGCACACTTTCCCGACTCTACATTACTACTATTTTACCGCTACTTATCATTGTGAGTTATAGCTTTCCCTTTTTACTTTAACTTATTTTGGGAACTGAGAATACATGCGCATTTTATGTTTTACATAATAGGCACGAGTACTTAAACTTTATATATGTGTGGGTTATATAACGGCAGAAACATTCCCTTTAGCTCGGTAACGTTTAGTCATTGGTTTATGAACCGTGAACGCGAATCTTAGATATGGATCCATAGGGTTTGACATCCCCACTCGGGCTAGTCGTGCTAGCATTTAACGAGTGTTTAATACTTCGAGGTTATACGCACTTGCCAAGTGCACTTTAAGGGGGTACATAACCGTTAAGTTAGTTACCGGGTGCCCGCGGTTAAGCATATACTTTTACATACTTTTGAAACGCTCGTTGTAGCACCGAAATCTCGTGGCCTACTTACATTACTGTTATACTTAAACTATAGCTCACCAACTTTTGTGTTGACCTTTTTAAGCATGTATTTCTCAGGTGCTTGAAGTCGCTTCCGCTATCATACTAGTCGTGCTGTAGAACCCGCTGCTTAGAGTTGTTATCGCATGACTACTTATCTTGCATTCAAACTTATATACTTTTGGAACTATGTTATGTAACGACCTTTGTGGTCACGTACACTTATTTAATGCTTCTACTTAGTGAAGCTTACTTTTGGATTGTAAAACATTCGACGTTTGTTATGACGTCACTTTTATTAATGAATGCAAACTCTGTTTTGAAAACGCATATAGTACTTAACCTTGTAATGATCCTGTTGATGATGGTCCGTACATGATGATTTAGTATGGGGCGTCACACCAGTCCTCTTACATTTTTCGCAGACCACGTTGGAATACCCGGTGTGATGCTTGTAGCATCTCTTGCACTGCGGCAGACTACCCTTGTAGTTAGAGTTCGAGCTAGGGTTCGGGTTGGGGTTCCTTCCGTCGTTGTGCCTCTTAGCAGGGTTTTGTTCAAAGACTCTCCCCTTGTTGTTGTCCCACTTACGCTTTTCACTGCTGGCCCCTGATTCGGATTTAGCCTTTTCTGGTTCTTCGCTGGTGATTTGGTTCATCAGGGTGTGCGCCATGCGCATAGCTTTCGGGACGTCAGCTGGTTTTGAAGAGGTGACATTTCCTTGGATGGACTTGGGAAGTCCCCACAAATATCGTTCCATTCGCTTAAATTCCGGGGTAACCATCGTAGGACACATCAGAGCTAATTCCAGGTACCTACAGTTATAACCATCGAGATCGGTTCCCACAACCTTCAAATCCCAGAACTCAGCCTCCATTTTCTGTATCTCTGTCCTGGGGCAATACTCTTCAATCATGGCCCCCTTAAATTCCTCCCACGTGGTACCATACGCCTCATCGATACCCTTAGATTGAGCAAGTGTGTTCCACCAGGTTAAGACGCCGTCCGACAGCGTACATGAGGCATACTTGGTTTTGTTCGTCTCTGAACAGTTGCTTACACGGAACACAGCTTCTAATTTCTCAAACCACCTTGTAAGTCCAACTGGCCCCTCAGTACCACTAAAATTGTGGGGCTTGCAGCTTTGGAATTCCTTGTATATGCACCCGTTATGATTGTGTAACCGGTGGAGCTTGGGGGTTCATTTCAGCTATAGCTGCGGCTACCCATTCCGCTATCATTTCTTCAATCTGTGCTGCTGTGGGCGTTGATCTTCTAAACAAAAATTTTGACTCAAGTCAAAATCCAGCATTCAAATAATAATAATACAGTATATGGTAACCAACATGGAATCAACACAACACATGTTAATTAAGTAATGCAACTAGATATAGATACCACAAAATCATCATACAGTAACGTAAATAGAACACCATACAAGGATTTAAACAACACTAAGTTCCATTCATTAATAAAAAGTTGCATACATTCGCATAAGATTCGTACAATACATGAGTGAAACATGAAACTACAAACGGGATTACATAAAGAAACCTAATACAAAAGCCCTATGGTGACGGTGGGTAAAGGATGTCCAGTATGTAGGACACCTGGTCCTCGAGCTCAGTTACCCGAGCACGGAGGGCATGTACTTCCCTCGTCAGTTCCTCGACGATGGGGGATGCTGGTGGGGCAGGCGGTGCGGATGGTATAGGTGGAGCTGGTGGTGCAGATGATGCTGGTGGAACTGGTGGTGCAGACGGTCCGGCACCAGAAGTAGATGCTGCGTATCGGGAAGCCTTACACACGAATGGATCGGCAGGGTAGGGCACAACCCGCTTGCGGGCGGTGACCCTAACCTTAAGTCCATGTGCGTTAACGAACGATCTACCTCCGTTAATCCCTGGAATAAGGGTACCATCAAAACGATACCGCTTCTTCGGTGAGGTAGAGGGTGGCTGCACGGGTGTCTCCTCAGGGTCCTCGTCGGAATCATCCTTGCTGAAGTCATCGGATGATGAGTCATCTGAACTATCGGAAGGTGGGTGTGCTCGGTCAGTAGTCATCAGTCGGTATCTGCCAGGTGGAATCGGCACGATACGTCCATCAGGAAGGCGTCGAGCCCAATGACCATGCTCATTCCGGAAAGGAACGTCCCCATATTCCCCAGGAATCACAGCACCACCGGAATGGTGCTGTGGCTCCGAGGGTCCTGGGATGAGTGGAGCTGGAATCTCCGGTGGATCCTCATGTCCGTCTGAGATGATCACTGGGTCGGGTGTGTGGTTACTGGCTCCAGAGGACGAAGCGCTAGAGTCGCTGGAGGGTTGAGAGGACGGGATCTGTGTGTCGGCAGCAATGGCAGGCGATGTGGTGGATGAGTCTGAGTCGCTCTCCAAAATGATAACGGGCGGGACATCCGACATCTGAACAAGGAAAAATAACTTTTTCCATGTCAGTAAGTCATATAGCAAGCACGTATTAGGCAAAGTAACTACGACAGTCTAGATCATCTATAGCAGTAAGTAGCATGGCAATAATGACAAGTATCATGCAATCGAATGCAGATAATAGCATGCAGTAGTGAAAGCAAGTAACAGTATACAGCATATAGCAGTAAAAGTATGCAGCAGCATGCAGCAAGTTCCGCAGAAACAAGTAAACTAGCAAGTTGTAGATTAGTCCGATTAGTGAATCCTACTCGGTCCGGTCAAGACACAAATGCAACCTAATTCCCTACAACCAATACTCTGATACCAAATGTGATGCCCCATACAAAATTAACGTGTACGGATCATCAACAACAGGATCATTACAAGGTCAAACACTATATGCTGTTTTAAAATAAGTTTGCATTCATAAGAAAAGGTGACGTCATAACCAACATCAAATGTTTAACATACGATAATGTGCCTCTACGAATAGAAGGCGATAATAATAGTATGTGACCCATAGGTCGTTACAAATTCATTGTTCAAAAGTAACATAGTTTGAATGCAAAATAAACATTTCATGCGAAGAAATCTCTAATAAACGTAGCGGGAGTCTACAAAGCATGGCAACTACAGCGGAAGCAATCAAACCTTAAGCACCTGAGAAAAACATGCTTAAAAACATCAACACAAAGGTTGGTGAGCTATAGTTTAAGTATAACAGTAATGTAAGGTAGGCCACGAGATTTCAGTGTTTTAAAACAGTATGAAAAGTATATGTATAACCGTGGGCACTTGGTAACTAACTTAACGTAAATAACACCCCTAAAAGTACACTTGGCGAGTGCGTAAGTTTACGAAGTATTAAACACCCGTTAAATACTAGCACTACTAGCCCGAGTGGGGATGTCAAACCCTATGGATCCATATCTAAGATTCGCGTTCACCGGTTCAAAAACCAATGAGTAAACGTTACCGAGCTAAGGGGAAAGTTTATGCGGTTGTATAACCCACACATATATAAAGTTTAAGTACTCGTGCCTAGTATGTAAAACGTAAAATGCGCATGTATTCTCAGTTCCCAAAATAGTTAAAGTAAAAAGGGATGCTATAACTCACAGTGAAAAGTAGTAAAGTTGATTCGGGAAAGTAAGCAAGTAGTTGGTCCGGAAGGTCCTTAACCTAAGTCAAAAGTTACTAAGTCAGTAAATAGTTCCCACAGGTTTAAAAGTATGTAAATTAGGTATTAAGTATCATCATCATTCATCATAAATCAAAAAGTGTAAAGTAAGTTTTATTCAAGAATAGGGTTTGAAATAAAGGCTGACTTCATTCAGTCGCCACGACCTCTATACAAACTAAAATGAGGTGAGACTAGTGGAAATGGCTCCGTATATGAGTCCCCTAGAGGCTGACCAATATCCAGAACCAAACTCATTTTCGTTTGACCGTGGTGACAGTTTAAGTGCGAGTAGGTCAAAAATTTCAGCACAACGTTAAAAGGGTGTAGTGACTTTCGGATGGCCATAAATCCTAAACCGTAACTCGGATTAAGACGAGGTCTAAACGGAAAATCATCTAATCGAACCGAACTAGCTGGAAATAAACTTTCCAATAGCCCAGGTTAATGATCAGTTCCAGAAAACAGTAAGTAAGGTGATCCGGTGGGTTCTTGGTGCTTGATGCTCATCACGGTTCTCATCCTTGATGCGTATAGCTTCAAGTGTACAACTCGTTAATGTGTTTGCATCATCTTAACCAAGTTTTGACCATAATAACACTAATGCAAGTCTAAGATATGTAGCACAACTCACTTAAGAGTTGTATGAAGGTTGATGAACCAAAGTTACATCAAGATCTTAGATCCGACACATACATGAGTTCTAATAGTAATATTAAGCTATAAACTTGAAAGTAAACTAAATAAACAAGATCTTAAGTTGTAGAACTTAGATCTTAGTTAGATCTTAAAGATTCTAGACTAGAAAGTCTAGATCTAGTGTTCTTAAGTTAGATCCTAAGTTATAGAACTTGGATCTTCACTTTAATGAAACCATAAGTTATGAAACTTAGATTTTCATCTTGTAAAATGTATGTAAGCTTATAAGCTCTTATTTACAACAAAATTAGAAGACCATAAGCTATAAAAACTTAGATCCAACATAAGTGTGTGAAGTTATAACTAGAAAGTTATACTTTCATGTTCTTGAACTTATAAAGTTAACTTTAGTTTCAAGAAATATGAGATCAAGTTTAACTAGTAATACTTGACCAAATTAACAACATCACAACTTTGAAGTACTTATAAAAGAAAGAAATAACTAAAGTTACAAGTATTATGTTCATGTTTGTTTCATACTTAAGAAGATTCAAATCAAGCTTGGATCTTAAGAATTTAAGTCTACAAATCATGAACACAAGTATGATGATAAAGTTTATGAATTTTAAATCTTATAACATTTAAGTGTAGAACCATAAACTAACAAGTTTAGATTCTTGTTCTTGGTTCTTCAACAAACAAAAGATGGAAGTAACCAAGATTACATGAAGATACAAGTTATAGAACTTGATCTTTAACAACAACAAACAACAATAAACTACAAACTAGTAAGAATGATGATGAAGATTTCGGTTTTAAGGAAGAAAAAAGAAAGGAAATAAAGTCTTGTTACTTACAAGGTTTGAGAAAAAAAGTGAGAGAAATGAAAGTGTAAATATGGAGTGTGTGTAAAATGAAAGAATGCTAGTGAATAATTAAAAAAAAAAATGAAAATGAACTCCCTCCATCCCCTAGTTGGCTGATGGTTTCAAGGGCAAAAGAGGAAAGGTCAAAAGCAATCTTTCAAGCATGGGGTGAAGGTGTTAGCTTAGAATGGTAATAAAGTTAAATGGCATGGGAAAGAGGTGTAAGTATGCAAGTAACAAGTCTCCTCATATCACTAATTAATCTAGTTTTGTCTTAATGAAATACTTGCATAATAATGGGCTAACTAGTCCATTAAGAAAGTAGGGTGGGCTTCCAAGTCCATGTCCACTGATAAAGGCCCAAGTCCAAGTATGTAACAATTAAATAAATAAAGCCCAAGTAATTAACTACTTACACTAGTTAATTAGAAATGATTAATATTAATTAATCATGAATGTAAATAATATTCGAAAATATTATTCGTGAAAAGTACGTGTGTCGCAAAGACAAGTCGGGACATGTAAAGTCAATTACGATAACAAGTAAATGTACAAGAATACATTTATTAAAACGCAAGCATTAATAATAAATTATTAATAATAAAAGTTGGAAAATCCAGGGTCGTTACATAACCCCACGGTCGACCGTGCTTCGACCGTGCATGATTTGAATCTGTTTTAAATTAAATTAAACCCTCACTTTTATTTCTTTTCAACCTACTTCAAAACACACACTCTTACACACGGCTGAGGAGATCGACCGCACGAAGAAGAACGCTCATTCCTTCAATCTCAATTCCTACTTTCGATATGATTAATCCTTGCTTTCCTAGCATTCAATTGTGTTTGTATGATGAATTAGGGTTATGAAGAAACCCTAACTACATTAAGTCAAAACTTGAATTGATGCAAACAATCAAAATTTTTCTTGAAGAACAACTTGAAAACGATTGTAGTAGTACCTATCTATGTGTTAATTTAACAATGACTAATTCTAGGGTTCATTATACATCTAGGTTAGATTTTCATAGAAGCATTGTTTATATGATATAAATTACATTGTTGCAAATTGAGTGTAATAATGTTGAATGTCAAAACATGTGTTGATGATGATCTCAAAAGTCTAGAACACATATGAACTTTGTGAAAATCCTAATCTAGTTGCAAACTCATTGAAACTAATGAAGAGTGAAAATGTGAAGAACATTAACATCAAAACATCTAAGTATTGATGATAATTAAAGTTTGCAAAACTTGTTGCCTACAATTGAATTATACACTTTGAATTGATTTGAAATATCATTGTGTAGAAAAATGGCAAGGACCAGGGACGCTCAATCTAGAGGAGGAGAGAATAGATATAATCCTCCAACTGATAAAAGACAACGTATAACATATAACAAGAAATGGCTCAAAGCAAGAGCAATAGCAGAAGGAAGAATCATGAGCCTTGAAGCATTCCCTGAAGTAATTGACAAGCTGTTTGAAAGGAATCTAGCTTTGTTCGTACTAATCAATGGACCTATATATCCCGAGTTGATAAGAGAGTTCTATGCCAACTATAGCTTCAACACAGAAACTAAGATGGTAAGATTTCATCTTAACAAAAAGTGGTGGGAATTTCCTCTCAAAACTTTTGGTGAAATTCTGGGTGTTCCTACTGAAGGAATGGAGTTCTACAGTAGACGACACAAACTAGAACATCTTCCTGAGTTTATTCAAGCTACCGATGTATTAACCTTGCTTTGCAAACCTAACACCAATCACTCAGAAATCTTATCCAAGGGATTAATCGGAAAGGATCTCCGATTAGATCTGGATATTCTGAACAAAATCATTGACCACAACATCTACTGTAGGTTGGGGAACCACTCTCACATTCATGTCACCCAAATTTTTGTCATGTGGGCAATTGAATTAAATATGAAAATTAATGTGGCATTTTTGATGGCATCACGAATGAGCAATCTGATGACTGAATCAACTAGATCTCTTTCGTATGGAATGCATCTAAACAGTTTGTTCAACTACCTCAAGGCAACACACGCTATTGTTCAACAACTTTCATTCGAGGCACTAGACAAGTCAACTATCATTCAAAGTGGTCATCTAGGAGAATCCTCTCGTGGAAGAAGATCGAGTCTTCAAGAGGATCTCGAAGAGATTGAGAATTATCAACCAGAGGAAGAATCGGATGAAGAGGAGATAGAAGATGAGGAGGTGAACTTACAGGAACATCAAGAGTTTGTGAATTCGAATTTTGAAACCAAGATTGACAGGATTCTGAAGCGAGAGGAAGAGATTAGCGAAAATCACTCTAGGTTCAAGAAGGCGTTGAAAGGATTTGTGAAAACAATTTCTTGCAATAGGTCATAACTTGTATGTCTGGGATAATGATCTTTATTTGTGTACTATGTGGAGTGCTTAAATGTTGGCACTAAACAATTATGTATAAGATAGTTAATATTGTTGTGTTTATTGTGTGCTTAAGTTGATTTTGCTTGTATACCCATGCAAAAAAAAAAAATCTGTCACTGTACGGCTGCTTCCACGGTCGACCGTGATTCGACCGCAGAACACCTGACAGAATTAATTTGTCCTAGCACTCTTACACAAATTCAATGATTAATAGATTGCAAAAGGACAAATTGATATCTCTAACAAAGTACTCTCAATTTAGCTACCTACCCCATTAAAGTTTGCTAGACACCATTCATCATTTGTCTATTAAAGCAAATACATTCAACAAATTCACACCCCCATCAACTACTCCAAACATCTCTTTGCAAAACAAAGGTTCTTCACAATGAGATCCATTGTTGAAGGGAGAGAAGTTCTTACATATCATCTTACTACCTACTCTCTTGAAATCTTCTCAAACATCAAGTGGGATGTCTTTCTTAATCTAAGAGGTTCACTCTATCCCCTTCACATCAATGAATTCTATGAGAATTTTCAACTCTCACACAATAATGAGAAAATCTCATTTTTTTCTTTATGGAAGAAGTTATTCATTAACTCTTAAAGAATTTGGAAATATTATTGATGTTCCGAGTGAAGATCGAACATTCTTTCTAGAACCAAATTCGTTCAATGAATTTCCTAAATGGCTAAAGAAAGACAATGCACTAGATATTATGTGCACGGAACTCTTAAACCTAATTACATCAAAAAGGATGGATTCCTTTGCCAACATCATGCATCGACATATGATCTTTGGCAATAGATCATCACTGCAAATCTGTAAGGTAAGGGGGAACTACTAGATAGACTGGATGCAAATGAAGTCACCTTCATATGGTGTCTTCTGAACTCCACGAAAGTAAATGTTGCACACTTCATGGCATCAAGAATGCAACATGCAAGTCAACATTCCCATGTGTCACTTCCGTATGGTCTCCATTTGACCAAGCTTTTTGCATATATTGGAATGACATCTCCATTTCACCATTCCATTCAAGTCTCTTCATATCCAATATGCAAAGCTTCAACCGAGCATATCCGAGAACCACCTCTTGAAAATCTACCCAACTTTTGTTCTCTCTCAACACAAGGACAAAACAGTGTAAATCATGGAAATATTCTAAAACTTGGTCGAAGATTATCACGAATTGAGGACAAGGACAAGGGTCACTCCTCTCATCATGAAAATTGAACTTATTTTGACTGTCATGTATTATCTATGTATGAATTATCTGTGCTTAGTACGTGCTATGAATAAAATGTGTGCTTGTTATGTTTTCATAAATGTTTCCAATGTGCACAGTTTAAGGGGGAGTTTTGCTCTAAGGGCGAGCTTAGTTCTAGGGGGAGCTAACCTTTTTGCTTCGATAAAAGGGGGAGAAAGATGGATACAAGTGATTGTTAACACTTACGTATTTATAGCAAAATGTGAAAGGACCCGTTCATATACATTATAAACGATTCACAATAGTTGATTACATTGCGAGGTATTTGACCTCTATATGATACATTTTACAATCATTGCATTCGTTTTTAAAATACGAACTTTCTTTACATTGAAAATTGACAGGCATGCATACCATTTCATTATATCCACTATCCAACTATAAATTGATTTAATAATTATCTTTGATGAACTCAATGACTCGAATGCAACGTTCTTCGAAATATGCTATGAAAGACTCCAAGTAATATCTTTAAAATGAGCACATGCACAGCGGAAGATTTCTTTAACACCTGAGAATAAACATGCTTTAAAGTGTCAACCAAAAGGTTGGTGAGTTCATTAGTTTATCATAATCATTTATTTCCATCATTTTAATAGACCACAAGAATTTCATTTCCAGTTCTCATAAATATACGTCCCATGCATAGAGACAAAAATAATCATTCATATGGATTGAACACCTGGTAACCGACATTCACAATATGCATATAAGAATATCCCCATCATTCCGGAATCCTCCTTCGGACATGATATAAATTTCGAAGTACTAAAGCATCCGGTACTTTGGATGGGGCTTGTTGGGCCCGATAGATCTATCTTTAGAGTTCGCGTCAATTAGGGTGTCTGTTCCATAATTCTTAGATTACCAGACTTAATAAAAAGGGGCATATTCGGTTTACTAATCCAACCATAGAATGTAGTTTCATTTACTCGTGTCTATTTCGTAAAACAGTTATAAAAGCGCATGTATTCTCAGTCCCGAAAATATATATTGCAAAAGCATTTAAAAAGGGAATAATGAAACTCACCATACTGTATTTCGTAGTAAAAATACATATAACGTCATTGAACAAGTGCAAGGTTGGCCTCGGATTCACGAACCTAAATTAATTATATATAATTATGTGTTGGTCAATATTTGTCTAACAAATTAGGTCAAGTCATAGTGTACCACAATCCTAATGCTCGAGACTAATATGCAAAAGTCAACAAAAGTAAATTTGACTCAAAATAATTTCCAAAAATCTATACATGATTAATATATAGCTTAAATATCGTCATTTTATATTTTTAAATATTTTTAAAAGATTTATTAGAGTAATAATATAATTTATTTATTAATAAATAAAATTTTATATTAAATTTATGTAATAAAATATACTTTTATATATATTAAGTAATAAAATTTATAGGGTTCATTTAATATCATAAAGATAATATGATAGGTATTATTAAAGTAAGTTATTACACGTAGTAAAATATGTTTGTATCACATATTTATTTGATAAAATAATATCTATAATGATAGTAAGTAAAAGTTGTATTATTTTGTAATAATAATTATTATTATAAAAATATCAATATTTATAATTACTAAGATGACATTATGATAAAACGATAATTCTAATTATGATAACTTTAATATTTACGATAATTTTTAATATTATCTTTAAAATAATAATTCTATTTAAAATAATAATAATAATGATATTTTATAGTAATAATGACATTTCTATTAAAATGATAATTTTTGTTAAAATGATAGTTTTAATACTAACGATACTTTTAATAATAATAGTAATGATAAAAATAATAAGAACGATAATTTTATCTAAATCAATATCTTATAATATTTTAATTTCATCATGATACCCTTACTCATTATTTCCTAATCGTTTCGTTTAATAGCTTTTAATCGTCTTTTATATCGTGTTCATAATAATGATAATAATAGTAATCAAAATAATTAGGTGTTACAAATATTTGTTTTAATTACACTTATATTAATAATGATAGTTACTATAACATTATTAACGATAATACTAATAATTATCTTAATGATAATATAGTAATAATATTAATAACAATAACAATAACCATTTTTAAATAATGATATATATTAATAATGATAATAATAATAATAATACTAATAATAATAATAATGATAATAATTGGATAATAATAATAATACTAATTATAACTTTAACGATAATAACGATAGTAATAATAAAAAAAATTAACAATTTTTAATGATAAATCCCTTTTATTGATAAAGATAATAATAATGATAATAATAAGATAAAACTAGAACGACGATAAAAAACGACGATAATAATAATCATTTTTAATAAAAATATCAAAAATTCAATTGATTATAACTTCTAATTCGTTCATCGAAACCATTCGATATCTAAAGGAAAAGTTCTTAATTTTTCGCTAGCTTTCCAAGGACATGCATATCTTATACCTTATCTCAACCGCAAGTGTAACTAATTCAATATTCAACCTAACCTGTCTAAGGGCAATATCAAAAGTACAAGCATGCATAATCCTAAATACTCGAGCACTAGTCAGGGATACACTATTAGTATGTAAAAGTTAAATTATGAGTACTCACGTATCAATATTGAGATTCAATATTGCAGGAAAGGTATGTAGACGCAACGGAAATGATAGACACTATATTGACCTCATGAGCATACCCATGAACCATACTCAATCACCTCCATAGCTATAACCCATAATTTCCTTAATCCTATCCTACTCGAAAAACAATTTCGAAACCACTCGGACAACACTCCGTCGTAATATTTTATGTATACTAATAATATCTTAAAATAATACGGAGTAAATATATATATGTAAATCGATTGAGAGAGTTTAGAGAAAAATATTTTCAAGTTTCTATGAAATAATGAAACCTATTGAATTCTATTTATAATAGATTTTTGAATTATTGAAGTGAATTATTAAAGTATGAATTATTAAAGTGAATTATTAAAGTATGAATTATTAAAGTGAATTATTAAAGTATGAATTATTAAAGTGAATTATTAAAGTATGAATTATTAAAGTGAATTATTAAAGTTAAAGTAAAGTAAAAATAAAGTAAAGGTAAAGTTTAAGTATAGTAAAAATATAAAACTATGTACGTATAATACGCGTATAAATATATATAATATTAATTTAAATCGTTATATATATTTAATAAAATAAAATATAAATATCGTTATCTTTATCATACTAGTTAAGTAATGAGTTGTCAAAAATGGTTCTAGATATTTATAAAAGTTATATACGTTTTAATAATAAAGTTCTTTTTAAACTGAAAACGTTTTTGTACGTTTGAAACTAAATAGATCAATCGAGTCTTTATGAGATTCAATCTTCCACTATCCTTTGTCTAGTTCTCAATGATTGACAATTTGTTCTTATTTATAAATCACTTTACCATTTTCCGAATATTGTTAAAATGGAAAGATTTCTCAAATCAACGTGGGCCTTTCAACCGAGACTTGTAATCATAATTCAATATATCTGATAATTCAATCATTTGATCTTATCTTCTAATTCCATTGATAAACATTTTGAAACAGATACAATCATATAAAGTATTTAATCTAATATTTTATTTACGTTTCAAGTTTTAATATATATACACATATACATATATAATCATATTCGTTTAATGGTTCGTGAATCGTTGGAACTTGGTCGAGGTTGAATGAATGTATGAACATAGTTTAAAATTCTTGCAATTTAACTTAACAAATATTGCTTATCGTGTCGGAAACATATAAAGATTAAAGTTTAAATTTGGTTGGAAATTTCCGGGTTGTCACAGTACCTACCCGTTAAAGAAATTTCGTCCCGAAATTTGAGTGAAAAGGTCGTGAGTGATAATAAGTATGTTTTCATGATGCATACGGGCTGAAAATTAGAGTTTTATCATCAGCGATTAATTTGGATAAACAATTCATTTATATGAAGAGTACGAATGAAGCTAACATAGAAGAGTGAAATGAGTAAGTATAGATTCATCTTATCATTTGACGTAGATATGATTCATTCCCAGATTTCAAGGGATTTGAAGAAAATCTTCTTAATAAGATTTGACTCTCCGGTAATCAAGGGAATTAGGATCCGCTTTAAATGCGATCGTCCATTTTAATTGTTCTGTCGGAGATTTTCTTATCAATTCACCTCCTTCGTTTCCTTACAACTCACACCTTCTGTTGATGCATTTTATGCAATTCCCTAGACATCTACCCACGTCCATTGCAGGTACAACAGTTTACAGGCCACCATGATTGCTCGTTATTATCCTATCCGTGTTTGTATGTGGTTACAGGAACTGCAGGAACGAGATTTAGATGTTTGACTATGTTAGACTTAGCCAGACGTACGAGTGAAGCCTCACTAGTACGGCTGACAGGCTCATATGCACGGTTGATGCTGAGCTAAGTCACAATTACAATCTAAATGAGAAGACACGAGTGAGTGATCACCCGTACGGCTGGTGAAGCCAACTCGTACGTGTGATGAATGAATCGTATGGGTGAGTCAACAACAGGGGTATATAAAGTCTTATGTTCTTCATTTTAGGTTAAGCCTCTAATTTGTTACACACACTCAGATCTAGTGAGCTCCTCCGATTCTCTCTCAGTCCAAATCACCCAGGTGGTGAATAATAGATCTAGGTGTTGATCTAATCATACTTGATTTAGTTGTGGTTTGACTAAATTAATCAAAAAAAAAAAACTTAACCTATTCAGTAGAGGGTTTGATTCACTTATTCCGCCATTGTGTGAGTTAAATCTGTTGATTTCTAAGTTCCTAGTCATGTTTCATCACCTTCTATTCTTTCCCCCTCAACTCATATTTTAAAGTATTCATCAATATGCTCCATCCAGTTCTGATTCTCGATATACTTCTAACTTTCATATCGGTCATTCTTCTTTTTCATCTACCACCGAAAGAATCTATTTACTTCTACTATACTCTTGGGTTTATAGTGTTTCTAGTTCTCCCGTGTCTTTATATTGCTATATGCATCGATATATATGGTTTATAATTTCTGGTTTGTCGTTGGGCTTTATATGTTCCCTTATATTTCAAAGTCTCTGCTTCTGTCTTCTATAATCATTATCATTCACAGTTAATGCTCTCTTTTATTTGCTGCAATTTATATCCCAATTTCTATTTCGGAGTTTTGTCCTTTTGTTTCTTCTTCTTGCAATTAAGCACCGCTTGTAATGGTCCAGAATTCACATATATGAATTTCGGAATGAACATTGTTAATGTTCTAGGAAGAAAATTGTGATGGCACGATCTTAACTTGTCAAATTACTAGAATACCTTGGAAAAGGCCGAATCATCAAGAAATATTTTCTTGATATTTTAGAGGTTAAATAGAATACAAGAGTCATATAACATGGCACATGATGATGTTATGATCTGTGAATCATCACGTTTCATTTAGAAAATCAGCATGACTTACTGTAATATGATCACATTGATCAAGTGTCATTATATTATACTAATTCATGCTTCAGTTCCCAACACTACTTCAAAATATTCCTATTTTAAACTTGAATGTTTCATAATTTAGAAACTAAAATAGTTTCTTTTATGATGTAATACAGATAGCGCGAAGAGGTAAATGATTTCAAATAAGAAAAATTAAGAAAATATCTTCAGAAATATGGAGGATATTTATAATGAAAGATATGATGATATTTTAGAATTTCTAATATCAGAGGATGATGAAGAATATTGTTCGCAGGGGTTTAGAGTCAGGAGCAATATATTCGTTAATGACTTCAGCAGGTACTGAATCATTTGGATCCTTTGAAGTCAGGTTCAATCTTTGTAATTTGTCCACAACCTCCTTCCTACTTTGCTCAATCCGTTTTCCAGTTCCAAAACTTCTCTTTTTCTGCGCTTTGCCAGCACACTTCATCATTATCATCCAGCTTTTACCATTTAAAGTCGTTTATAGTTTTTGCTGCTTCATCAGAATTTTTTTTTTTTTTTTTTTTTTTTTTTTTTTTTTTTTTTCGGAGAACCAATTCGTAGTTCGGAGTGTTTTTCAGAAACTTCACATTCAAATTAAGTCCAGAAGATAGACGTTATATATACACATATAACTATTGGCGTAGACATGCTGCGAGATTTCAAAATACTGATTGCTAATTCCCAATGATTCGTATGGCAATTCTCATTACAAGATGCTAATGAGTAAATGATGGGGTTTCAATGAATAATTATAATGACTTTTTGGAGAGGCTAAAGTCAAAGGGTAATGAAGTTGTTGGTACATCTGCTAATAATGTGGTGGAATGTAAAAGGTTCCCTGGTAACGATGGTGTATATCTCAAGGTTATAATAAGGTTAGTCTGACTGAAAAGTCGAAGTTGACTTGTTGGAGCTGTGACAAAACTGGCTACTTTGAATAGGAGTCGCAAAGTTATTTTTGCTAATAAATTCCAAAGAATCTGACGCGGATACGTTGTTTAAACTTTTACTTTAGTTTCAAGAGTTTTTCGGGTACATAACTGTGGGTAACATGTGGTTGGATCATCATCTCGATTGCTCATCATTCGAAGTGTCTTCAGAAATTTTCGAAGGTTTTGAACACAGAATGTAATCGTTAACATACATTTGATGTTCTAACACAGTTTTGAAGTCAAAATATAGCTTGTGAAAGATGTAAGGATCTAAGAGTGATGATTTTGGTCATATCTCAAGTTGAATTTTGAGATTTCAAAATCAGAATATGTAATTAAATTTTGAATGAGTATGGTTGTTTTGATTTCTATAAAAGAATGTATATTGTTGTGAAAGTAGGGAGTATAATGGATGATTTGCTGAATCAGATTCGAAGAATGTAACATATTAATTGTGAATTTATATATCTCTCGGGTATTACCTACCCGTTAAAAAAATTTCACAATTAATATTTTGTACAAAAGAATTTTATTACAGTCTTTATGAAAATATATATATGTATATTTTCTTCAGATGTAACATAGATTTAATGAGTTAGTGTTAAATTAAACTCATTTGATTTACGGTTGAAACTATAATTGAATAATCCCTAAAGGCTTTAAAAAGTACATAACTTTTACGCAGTATTTATTTAATGACATTGAAATTATGAATCAATACTTCGTTATTTGTTGATGTATGATGTTTGGTTCGTGGAATTCTTGTGAATTTCACAAAGTACGAATGATGTTATCTGAAAAGTTTCAGGTACATCGATGATGAAAGTGTAAAATCAAATATATACTTGATTTATTATGAATTGGAATTTGTTGAATTGCGACAGAGATTGTAGTTAACGCTGATTAAGTTACGGCCGAAGGACGTACATTATTGCATATTTGTAATATGAATTAACCGAGTAGTTAAGATTCACACACAATAGCTTAGCACGGAAAGATTTATTTCAATATATATATATATATATATATATATATATATATATATATATATATATATATATATATATATATATATATATATATATATATATATATATATATATATATATATATATATATATATATATATATATATAATATACATATAATTTCTTTAGAGGGAATGAGTTAATTCTTCATAACTCGTTGATACAATATACACGTTATTGATTCGTAATGATGTCCACAATGATTCTTGAACTGACGGAGTTTGTGATGTTATCTGTGTTGTTGATTCGGATGTTGACTGTACTGACGATGCTGGTAACGCTGACGGTACTGTTGATGCTGTTGGTAAAGAAAGTTTAGCTTGTTAATCAGACACCATTTTTGTCAGGGTTTCTACTCTTCCTTCTATCATTTTGGTTCGCTTAACTGATTTATGGTTAGGGCTAGATTAGATAATCTCTAAGACTTTAGAGATTACATAATCGCCGCGGAATGTTTCTCCAATGAAGTTATGAATTAATACTTCGTCAGTTATTGTTGTTGGTACTCCTTGGTATCTATGGTGCGTATGGCGTTGATGCTCGTGGGACAGATTGTGAAGTTGAGGTTTACGACGCGGTTGTGGTTGGAGGTGGTAATGGTACTATTAGCGTTGATGATGGTGGTACTGGTTATGCTGCTGGTGCTGCTGCTGGTGTTTGTAATCTTTGCACTATATTCTCCAAAGCCACTACCCGAGCGCGAAGCTCGTTGACTTCTTCTATTATACCGGGGTGATTGTCGGTTCGGATGAGCGGATAAATATAATCTAGAATTTGATGTAGTATATAATCGTGACGAGATACTCTGGAAATGAGAGAGAAAATGGTGTTTCGAATTGGTTCGCCGGTAAGTGCTTCAGGTTCTTCGTTAAGAGGGCAATGGGGTGGATGGAATGGATCACCTTCTTCTTGTCTCCAATGATTGAGGAGGCTACGAACCCATCCCCAATTCATCCAGAATAGATGATGGCTGATTGGTTGATCCATTCCAGTCACACTGCTTTCAGAGCTGGAGTGGGATTCCATTTCGGAATCCGAGAAACTTGAATTAATGATGAATTCCATTTCGTACGATTGAATAAGGATTTTTTTTTTTCGATATGAAATGATTTTCGGTTATCGGATGGTATTCTAATAACATAGAATATCCATAGATATAGAACAAAAGATTTTGGTAGATTACGGAGGGATTTGCGAGATATGTCAGGTAAAGTTTAAAGTAACAGATACGATAAGATATGATTTAGCAGATACGCTAAGATATGAATTGTGTCTATACACTACTCATGCAATTAATGTAGCAAGACGTGTCTAGACTAGTAATGATAAACAGGTAATTTCCTAAGAATGATAAGCAGATGATTTCCGACTAAAAATGATAAGCAAAACTTTTGACATGCATACACGGTCGAAGTCCAGACTCACTAATGCATCCTAACGACTTATCAGTTAGACACACTAATGCAGACATGGTTCGCTAAGACCACCGCTCTGATACCAACTGAAAGGACCCGTTCATATACATTATAAACGATTCACAATAGTTGATTACATTGCGAGGTATTTGACCTCTATATGATACATTTTACAATCATTGCATTCGTTTTTAAAATACGAACTTTCTTTACATTGAAAATTGACAGGCATGCATACCATTTCATTATATCCACTATCCAACTATAAATTGATTTAATAATTATCTTTGATGAACTCAATGACTCGAATGCAACGTTCTTCGAAATATGCTATGAAAGACTCCAAGTAATATCTTTAAAATGAGCACATGCACAGCGGAAGATTTCTTTAACACCTGAGAATAAACATGCTTTAAAGTGTCAACCAAAAGGTTGGTGAGTTCATTAGTTTATCATAATCATTTATTTCCATCATTTTAATAGACCACAAGAATTTCATTTCCAGTTCTCATAAATATACGTCCCATGCATAGAGACAAAAATAATCATTCATATGGATTGAACACCTGGTAACCGACATTCACAATATGCATATAAGAATATCCCCATCATTCCGGAATCCTCCTTCGGACATGATATAAATTTCGAAGTACTAAAGCATCCGGTACTTTGGATGGGGCTTGTTGGGCCCGATAGATCTATCTTTAGAGTTCGCGTCAATTAGGGTGTCTGTTCCATAATTCTTAGATTACCAGACTTAATAAAAAGGGGCATATTCGGTTTACTAATCCAACCATAGAATGTAGTTTCATTTACTCGTGTCTATTTCGTAAAACAGTTATAAAAGCGCATGTATTCTCAGTCCCGAAAATATATATTGCAAAAGCATTTAAAAAGGGAATAATGAAACTCACCATACTGTATTTCGTAGTAAAAATACATATAACGTCATTGAACAAGTGCAAGGTTGGCCTCGGATTCACGAACCTAAATTAATTATATATAATTATGTGTTGGTCAATATTTGTCTAACAAATTAGGTCAAGTCATAGTGTACCACAATCCTAATGCTCGAGACTAATATGCAAAAGTCAACAAAAGTAAATTTGACTCAAAATAATTTCCAAAAATCTATACATGATTAATATATAGCTTAAATATCGTCATTTTATATTTTTAAATATTTTTAAAAGATTTATTAGAGTAATAATATAATTTATTTATTAATAAATAAAATTTTATATTAAATTTATGTAATAAAATATACTTTTATATATATTAAGTAATAAAATTTATAGGGTTCATTTAATATCATAAAGATAATATGATAGGTATTATTAAAGTAAGTTATTACACGTAGTAAAATATGTTTGTATCACATATTTATTTGATAAAATAATATCTATAATGATAGTAAGTAAAAGTTGTATTATTTTGTAATAATAATTATTATTATAAAAATATCAATATTTATAATTACTAAGATGACATTATGATAAAACGATAATTCTAATTATGATAACTTTAATATTTACGATAATTTTTAATATTATCTTTAAAATAATAATTCTATTTAAAATAATAATAATAATGATATTTTATAGTAATAATGACATTTCTATTAAAATGATAATTTTTGTTAAAATGATAGTTTTAATACTAACGATACTTTTAATAATAATAGTAATGATAAAAATAATAAGAACGATAACTTTATCTAAATCAATATCTTATAATATTTTAATTTCATCATGATACCCTTACTCATTATTTCCTAATCGTTTCGTTTAATAGCTTTTAATCGTCTTTTATATCGTGTTCATAATAATGATAATAATAGTAATCAAAATAATTAGGTGTTACAAATATTTGTTTTAATTACACTTATATTAATAATGATAGTTACTATAACATTATTAACGATAATACTAATAATTATCTTAATGATAATATAGTAATAATATTAATAACAATAACAATAACCATTTTTAAATAATGATATATATTAATAATGATAATAATAATAATAATACTAATAATAATAATAATGATAATAATTGGATAATAATAATAATACTAATTATAACTTTAACGATAATAACGATAGTAATAATAAAAAAAATTAACAATTTTTAATGATAAATCCCTTTTATTGATAAAGATAATAATAATGATAATAATAAGATAAAACTAGAACGACGATAAAAAACGACGATAATAATAATCATTTTTAATAAAAATATCAAAAATTCAATTGATTATAACTTCTAATTCGTTCATCGAAACCATTCGATATCTAAAGGAAAAGTTCTTAATTTTTCGCTAGCTTTCCAAGGACATGCATATCTTATACCTTATCTCAACCGCAAGTGTAACTAATTCAATATTCAACCTAACCTGTCTAAGGGCAATATCAAAAGTACAAGCATGCATAATCCTAAATACTCGAGCACTAGTCAGGGATACACTATTAGTATGTAAAAGTTAAATTATGAGTACTCACGTATCAATATTGAGATTCAATATTGCAGGAAAGGTATGTAGACGCAACGGAAATGATAGACACTATATTGACCTCATGAGCATACCCATGAACCATACTCAATCACCTCCATAGCTATAACCCATAATTTCCTTAATCCTATCCTACTCGAAAAACAATTTCGAAACCACTCGGACAACACTCCGTCGTAATATTTTATGTATACTAATAATATCTTAAAATAATACGGAGTAAATATATATATGTAAATCGATTGAGAGAGTTTAGAGAAAAATATTTTCAAGTTTCTATGAAATAATGAAACCTATTGAATTCTATTTATAATAGATTTTTGAATTATTGAAGTGAATTATTAAAGTATGAATTATTAAAGTGAATTATTAAAGTATGAATTATTAAAGTGAATTATTAAAGTATGAATTATTAAAGTGAATTATTAAAGTATGAATTATTAAAGTGAATTATTAAAGTTAAAGTAAAGTAAAAATAAAGTAAAGGTAAAGTTTAAGTATAGTAAAAATATAAAACTATGTACGTATAATACGCGTATAAATATATATAATATTAATTTAAATCGTTATATATATTTAATAAAATAAAATATAAATATCGTTATCTTTATCATACTAGTTAAGTAATGAGTTGTCAAAAATGGTTCTAGATATTTATAAAAGTTATATACGTTTTAATAATAAAGTTCTTTTTAAACTGAAAACGTTTTTGTACGTTTGAAACTAAATAGATCAATCGAGTCTTTATGAGATTCAATCTTCCACTATCCTTTGTCTAGTTCTCAATGATTGACAATTTGTTCTTATTTATAAATCACTTTACCATTTTCCGAATATTGTTAAAATGGAAAGATTTCTCAAATCAACGTGGGCCTTTCAACCGAGACTTGTAATCATAATTCAATATATCTGATAATTCAATCATTTGATCTTATCTTCTAATTCCATTGATAAACATTTTGAAACAGATACAATCATATAAAGTATTTAATCTAATATTTTATTTACGTTTCAAGTTTTAATATATATACACATATACATATATAATCATATTCGTTTAATGGTTCGTGAATCGTTGGAACTTGGTCGAGGTTGAATGAATGTATGAACATAGTTTAAAATTCTTGCAATTTAACTTAACAAATATTGCTTATCGTGTCGGAAACATATAAAGATTAAAGTTTAAATTTGGTTGGAAATTTCCGGGTTGTCACAAAATGTCCCTCATCACTTGTATGTTTGTCATCATCAAAAAGGGGGAGAATGTTGGTTGAATGTGGGTTAATGTACTAAATGATAAACTTAAGAATGATTAATCAAAAGAATATATTTTGATGATGACACACACATATGCATAAGTGATGACTGACATCTTAACATAAAACACACAAGGTTACTAATCCATACTTTATCTTGCAAATGACCAAGTCAAATATAGGTTAAAGAATGAAATTAAAAGTTCAACTAAACACACGGTCGAGGTACGGTCGACCGCATAGTCAACCATGAAACCCCAAACTGAATTGCAACGCAGTTTTGTGAAAACAAGTTGCACGGTCGTCACCACGGTCAACCGAAGTGCGACCGCAGTTTTCTCTGTTACGATTTTTGACCAAATAAAGTTTGACTAGTTCCCAACATCTATAATACATGAAACCTTTCTCAACATGCTTAGAATAGATGCCTTCTCCATACTCAATTGAGTTTTGGTCGTAACAACACTAATTGTGATTAATTACGCCTAATGACATCTTAATGAAAAATTAACCAAGATTAGGCATAACACATAAGTGTTAATCAACAACTTGAGATCTTAATTCTTATCTAGATATCCTTAGTATGATCATCAAGTACCAACACACTTAAGCCAATGTCACTAGAACAATAATTGCTATTAGAAATGACTTAGTGATTAATTAAGGCTAAATGAGGAACAATGCTCTCAAGGTTAACTAGTAATGAATTGTAATCCTTAAACATACTTAGATACATTTAGGATGGTCACCAAGTCCCAACTAGAGATTGCTCTTCTCTTGTGCATGTGTTGGACATTAATGTGTGCTTACACATTAATCAAGCAATATGTTATATTGAAATTAAACTAGTTAAGAACTTGAATTATAAGTTGTGCAAGTATCTATATAATTGATCCTAGAATAACTATCTCTTGCTATGTGAGTATTACATGCTACTTGCCAATATGATTAATGCTCATAAACTTGTCAACTTGATTAATATGTTTGCTATGTGCTCACTAGTTAGGATTCAAGTAACTAACCTACTCCAATAGATTAAGTGTAAAATGGTTCACAATGAAAATATAGTCAATTGTCTATTTGATCTAGTCTAAGTAACTAAGGGTGATTACTTAAGACTCAACTTTGATGTCTCTACATATTTCATGATTATCTTATAGAGACATTATTCAATTAATCTCTAAACTAAACTCAAAAAGAACATGACTTGTGATTAATTGAAACTAGAAAGTTAATGACATAGTGACTAGTCTTTAGAATTGAACCAAGGGCATTAAAGTGACTAACTAAGTCTTGACTAAACTGAGATTTCCCAAAATATCAATCAAGACACTTCTCCAAGAATGTTGGGTTTGCCACTTTTGGAATGATTAGTCACTTTCATGCATTAAGACCAAATCTTACACACTTAATGCATATAGTACTTGTATAGGATGTTTGGTTTCTTTTGCAGGTGCTAGAAGGAGTAAAGGTGCCAAAATGTGGTATTCAAATTTGATTCAAACGACTATACAATGGATACTAAATTTGGATTGGAGCACACACGGTCGCACCACGGTCGACCGTGATGACAACCGTGTGTCAACGGCTACTTTTTGAATCCTACTATAAAAGGCAAACATTTAAGAGCATTTGAAGCTGACCTACTTGCATATTTCAAAGGCTTATTTCCAGTGATCACAAGTGCTTCAATTACTACTCAAATGTGATCAAGCAAGAGAAGATTCTATGATCTCATAGATATAGAATTGGGTTGTTGTAAACTTACTAATCAAAATCATTTATCTTGTGAGTTTACTTAATGTAATGTATGTCCTAGTATTGTCTTAGGATCATCATTGCAAAGTGTATAAGTCTTGTAACTTCAATTAGTAGAAGCATAAGCTAGCTTAGTGATCTACTTCCTTAAAGGGACTTAGGAAGTTGATTAATCTTATTTGGAGATTAATACTTGTCCAAGGTGAAGACAAGTTGATCTAGGTTGGAGTTGATCTTTCAAAGGGATAGAAAGATTAGGTTTGTTGTCTACCAAAGAAGTTAAAGACTTGTAAATCGGATCTCCACCGGGTTTGGAGAAAAGTGCTTAGTGAAGCAACAAATCCCGATTAGTGTAATCGGGGAGTGGATTAAGGTGGATTAGTTAACATCCACCCGAACCACTATAAATCCTTGTGTCTATGTTCTTTACATTACTTCATTTATCATTTTGAACATATACACTACACACATCAAGTTTGAGTTGAGTTGGTGATGTGTGCGAGGTGTAGTACGAAATAAATTATATTTTATTACAAAATACTATTAAATACGATACAATTTAACACAAGTTATTTATTTATTTATAGAATGGATATACCTAAACCTTGCTACAACACTTATAGGCAGTGTACCTAATCGTAGAGTAGTGCAGTTTTTTAGTAAGTCCGGTTCGTTCCACAGGGAGCTAGCTGAGTTTAACGCTATATTTATTTTGAACTATATTTGTATAAAAATATATATATAAGTAATATTATCATTGTTATAAAAGGGGGGTTTTACCATTTAGTGACCGGTTTGTCGATTTTATGCCTTAAGTCACAATTAAAACCTAATGTAAAATATTAAATATAAATACAACTTAATTTAAAGCGTAAAGTAAATGACGATAAATAAAAGTGCGAATAAAAGTGCGATAAATAAAATGACGGTAAATAAAAGTGCGATGAGATATAAAATAAGGAGAATTATGCTTATTTAAACTTCCGTAATCATGATGTTCGACGTGTTGATTTTAGTTTATTACCAAGGGTTAATTGTCCTTTGTCCTGGATCATTTGGTACGTCCATCTGGTTTTTGTCCATAATGGTCCATCAGTCATAAATATAAAGTGCGAGTGTCCTCGTCAAATTAACTTTATACCCGAAGTCAAATATTCCAACTAATTGGGAACTTAAACTGTAACAAGGTCTTAATACTTTGTTAATGATTACACCAGGTTATCGACTGCGTGTAACCCAAGGTTTTAATACTTTATTAACAATTACACCAAGTGTCCTTGTATGTAATCCACCCCTATTTTAATGAGTCCATTGACTATTAATCCATCCCCGTGTCCGGTCAAATGAACAATTATTAGTATTTATAAATATCCCGCCCATCGTGTCCGATCGAGTGTATGTGGTTATTTATAATTACCTCAAATTGTAAATCTCTATATTAAATTAACGAACTATCATTCAGTTAAACAAATATAAAGCCCATTAATAGCCCATAGTCTAATTTCCACAAGTGTCGGTCTTTTGTCCAAACCCCAATTATGGTCCAAAGCCCAATTACCCCGTCTTAATATTTAGTCCAACATCACGATTACTTCGGCTTAAATAAACATAATAATAATTTAGCTACGAGACATTAATTTAAAAAGGTTGAACATAACTTACAATGAGTATTAATCACGTAGTGTTACACGGACAGAATTTTGACTTACAAACTTAAAACATTTGCCACTATAACCTTATTATTATTAAACTTGAATTAAAATTAAAGTTATATATATATATATATATATATATATATATATATATATATATATATATATATATATATATATATATATATTACGTAGATAGAAAGAAAGAAAAAGGGATGAGGAGATCGTCCGAATGCGTTGGCTTTTATATGCCCATTTTGCACTGTGCAGCTCCGCGAGTATGGTAACTTTCTTCTTCATAGCTCCGCAATCACGAAGCTTTGGATTCCAGCTCACCATAGTGAATTAAACGTGGGCTGCTGATAAATATAATATATAATAATATATAATTAATTATATATTATATTATATTCTTGTGCATAGTTGACTTGTAATTTCAGCCCCGTTGAGTCGCACGTTGATAGTTGGTTTATGTGTCGGTTCCGAATTTTCGAACGCCTTTTTGTATAATTTAATATCTTGTACTTCGCTTTTTGCGGCTTGTACTCTTGTAATTTCTAGACGTTTCTCATCAATAATTTGAACCACTTGGATTGTACTTTATACTTTTTAGCTTTTTGGTCGTTTGCGTCTTCAAATTATCGAATCTGTCTTTTTTCTTCACTTTTTATTATTTAAACGAATATCACTTGTAAATAGAACAATTGAAACAAAAGCTTGTCTTTTTTGAAGGATAATGCTATGAAACATATGTTCGTTTTTAGCATTATCAAATATTCCCACACTTGAGCATTGCTTGTCCTCAAGCAATATAGAACTTGAATATAACTTTACTAGAATCACTTCTTTATTCTTCACACTTTTTACATTAGTAATTTTGATACGGCGGTATGAACAATGATAGTAACAATGTGGTTTACAGTCCCACATGACAATAAAAATTTAGATCCTTTAGGAAATTGGATCTTTATGAAAACATTTGATCTTTTGAAAATTCAATCTAGCTTTTACCCTAGATAAGTTTTCCGGAATAACCCTTCACCGGTGTTCGCAAATTGTTTTTGTGGGTTTTGTGGGTTTCCTTTTTTTAAAATTTTAGCTCAAAACTTATGGTTTTGTGTCACCCACTTGCTATCCTTGTATTAGGAAAGCAACACGTCCAGTATACTTGCTCCATATATTATCTTTCGGTAAACTACCATCCGGTTGTAAAGGAAAGTGTTGAACAAGCAACTGTTAAGGCAATGTCTAATGACATGCTTTTGATTATGGTCTACATCATGTCAGATGAAATTACTATCCTTTGTAGGAGCAATAGTAAAGATCACCCTATAATTTTTCAGTCTGGCACAAGGTCTTGTCTTCGACCATGCTATGCAACCACCGTTCTTACGGTTGACACCCGATTTGGTTCAGGTGACCTAATGAATTCCAGGTGAATTCCTAGGATTTTACGTTCAATGGTAATGAACGCATTGAAAATGAGTTTTCAGAAAACAAATCGATTTGTAATTTGATCAAAATATTTTCTCGTTCAAGCTCGAGTTTAGATTTCATCGAATTCCATGAGTTTGAATTCTCAATCTTTAAGTTCAATCTCAAGGATTGAGTAATATCAGGCTTAAAAGCCGATTTTTAATCTTTAAGGAGATTATCCTTTCTGGGGATCTGATTCATTAGTCTTATAAGCTAATTTGCATGGTGCCTCCCATTGTACGAGACAGATCCTCTCATGGATAGGATAAGTCTAACCACATGGCGACCCTGTTTGATGCTGAGGTCCGTGGATTTCCAGCTGATTTTCAAGAAAACTTTTCAAGGTTTTTCGTAGACTCTACAACTGGTCTGGGTGACAACTTCCTGAACTAAATCAAGAAGCGCGTGTCTTTTTCTCGAAAGACTGTACTTCATTTTTCATTCCATTTATATTACAATAAACTGGGTAAAACTGATTAATATTGTCCAAAACAAAAGTATCTTCAATTATTTGTACAAAAATATGTGATATATGTTCTAAATAACTTGGTAAATTTTTTCCACACTTGACTTTTATTTTTCTTTCTTTGCCTTTTTATTCTCTTCTATTCCATTTTAAATGAATTCAAGCATTTTGGATTGTTTCTCAATTTATGTCCTTTCCGAGGTAACAATAATTTCGGTGTTAACACCTAGTTTTATCGTTCATAAATATGTATAAACATGATTTTGAGTTCATTTAGTTAAAAAAATTTAAAAATTTTACTAGAAGTGGGTAGTCAGTATATAAGACTAGGGCTGTTCTTTATTATCAGAGAGCACTAGATTCTAATACAACTAGTGCGTTACTAGTATTTTAATGGTGGCTATTAAACCAAGTGTATAAGTCAAATGTTTAAAACCGGAAGAATTTAATCCCTTTCCACACTTAAGGTCTTGCAATGCCCTAATTTGGAAGAAATCAGTAACAATTTAAATTATTGAGGGTGATTAGCGTAGAAAAATGATTAAATTTTACCAAAGTTTCCAAACATATTGTTGTTTGTTTGATTGATAAATGGTGCACATCATTTGTTCATTCCTGCAGTTGTTATTTCACATATATTTTGCATCTTGTCGTCAAAATTAGTTGCTTTTGCTGAACTTAATGCTAGTCTTTAAAAGTGCTCTGTTTTACCCTGTTGTGTACATAAGATAAAATACAAACATATATACATATTTTTGAAGTTTGGAATATCACCCCACATTCAAAAATTATTAAAATATAATAATAAAATTTAGAAAATTATAAAAACTATTACAGTATCAAAAGAAGTATTAAAAGTATAAAATTACAAGTTACAAAATAAATAAAAATAGAAATAAAAGAAAATTACGGTTGATGAGGATAGTTCTAGTAGGGATTCCATTCATAGCCGTAAGTGCTGTAGAATGCTTGAGCTGGGTTATATGTAGGGAACGGTGGTTGGGTCTGTATAGTCCAGGGAGGAAATATGGCTGGTTGAGTAGAAATGTAGTTTGTGTTATTGTAGGCACAATGGCTTATGATTTAGCTTTGATGATATTGCCAATCTGCAAATGCTCGTTGTCTAGCCATTTCATACTCATTTTGGGCCAATAAAATTTGCATTTCTACCATCTAATTCCCTCCTCCCGCATTACCTTGCTCCTGATCTCTTTCTACCTGTGGATGCGCACGCGTTATGTCATTTCTTTAAAATCTTTGCACCATGATATACTTGCAAACCAATTCTATCACGGGGTTCTGGTACTGCAACTAATAATCCCCCCTGACTTCTATCCACATTGAGATACTCAGCAATTAAAGTAATAAAGATACCACCTCCTATTATACTATTAGGCCGCATACCCCTAACCATTACCGATAAATAATAACCCACACAATAAGATATACTTGTAACACCCTAGGCAAATCCCACATCGCCCACTGACATGAGTGATCATGGGATTATAAGGTAATACTCACGCTTAAATGACACAACGCGTTTTGAGATCACAGGCTGAGTAGAAGTGCGAGTACGTTGTGGTTAAGCGTGCTCGGGCGAGAGCACTACCGGGATGGGTGACCTCCTGGGAAAGTGCTTCTCGTGTGTGGTCGCCAAGAAAAAGCCGTGCGCCTGCGGACAAAGAGGACAATATTGTGGTCATGTTAAGCTGGGGTGTTACAGAATGGTATCAGAGCCACTCATGTGATGTTGGGGGTGGTGGGACAAACCTCATCGAGGACGATGAGTCCCTAAGGGGGGTGAATGTAACACCCTAGGCAAATCCCACATCGCCCACTGACATGAGTGATCATGGGATTATAAGGTAATACTCACGCTTAAATGACACAACGCGTTTTGGGATCACAGGCTGAGTAGAAGTGCGAGTACATTGTGGTTAAGCGTGCTCGAGCGAGAGCACTACCGGGATGGGTGACCTCCTGGGAAAGTGCTTCTCGTGTGTGGTCGCCAAGAAAAAGTCGTGCGCCTGCGGGCAAAGCGGACAATATTGTGGTCATGTTAAGCTGGGGTGTTACAATACTCACAACGCTCTGTGGGTCTCGAATACACATGAGGTAAAATAAATTATTTTCATTTACCTTCTCTTTCTTCCTACCTCGCTGTGTAATCGCGTTTGCTAAAAACCTATGGATCACTCTTAGCTCAGCTCTATTAATATCTGTATAAGAATGAGTTCCCCCACGAAATCGATAATGTCTAGTCATTCTACTCCATATTCCATTCATATCAAAATTTTCATCAACCCTCCTACCATTAATTATCAACCTTTGACAATCAGTAGATGCTAGTTCCTCAGGCATATATATACACAAAGCCTGAGCCATATCTAATAGAGATATATGGCGCATCACACCTCCTAACAAAAATCTAATAAAGCTCCGATCGGTTAAAGTAGCTACCCGATCATTTATTTCAACACTACACAATAATTCTACACACCATTCTCTATATACAGGCCTATGTATATTGAATAATCGTTCCCAATCATTAAAAGTAGAATTACCATACATTTGTGTAAGTAATTCTCTGATTGGCTCGGCTAATCCCACTGTTTCTAACAGTTCCCAATCTATCACCCTGGGTACTTCAACATTCTTTGACTGAAGAATGTGTAAGTTCCTCTAATATTTTGGATAATCTATCCAATGTCTGTCAAATCTTAAATTAGGGTGTAAATCTGCCAATTATATATTTGAATATGAAATGAATTGATGCGGTAGATTTTGTCTGTATTGGTCGTTAATCTCCTGTTCGTCTGCATTCTGAGGAGGAGCATTGTGAGCTTGGGAAGTGGATGAAGATTCACCCCTTTCAGTCTGCAAAACACATTAAACACAATATTTTTTGCATCCAAATATGCATTAGTGTTAGCAAAATCATAACTTAAAATAACCATAATGACATGTTTTAACAATAATAACTTATACACATTTTCATAATAATCACAATTCTACACTTTTACAAATAAACATATATGAAAATGTATACAATGTTCCTTAGCATTCATCTTCTAAAACATGTCAAAAATAATCATTATAGCAATTAAACAAGTTCTAAATGGCATTCATGTCAATTAAATCAAGTTCATGCATTTTTGACTCAAAAAGTCAACAATCTTGCTCAAAAATCATGTTTATGATCAAGGTTTTGATCATTTAGCAACCTAAACATGTTACACTACTTAATTAAGCATGAACTAACAACAAAATTCGGCCATAACTCGTTTATATCAAAAAGCTCCAATTTTACTCAAGAACATAAACCCTAGATTACTCAAAATTTGAAGTTTAAGACTTCTAATCATGTTAAATAGCATCAATCTAGGTTATACAAGCATAATATACAAACAATTTAAGCACAATTAAACTAGAAATCATCAAAATCAAATTAGGTATAATTTTGCTCAAGAACACTAAAAATCCGGATTATAGAGTGTTTAGATGTAGAAATTACCGCTCTCCTTGAAAAACTTCTTGGTAGGAATCTTCTCAACATGATTTTAGCAAAAAATTTGATGATTAACAGTGAAAAATCGTGATTTTGAGAGGGTTTTTTTCGCAGAAAAATGTGATTGTGTGTGTGTGGACTGGTCTGTCTCGACCAGTTAACTGGTCTGGATTTTTCAAGCTTCGCGAGTGCGGTGCTTTTTTCTACTGAGAAGCTCCGCGAGTGCGGTTCTCTCTCTCTCTTTTTTTTTTAGAAAACCTTTATTCATAAAACAATTAATGGAGTAATTTTTAAAATTTTGTTTCCTTTTTATATTGAGGTCATTTTGGTACGTTGACCTAGTTCGTCCCTTGACAAAGTTTTAAAATTTTTCATTTTTAAAGCGTTGTTTTAAAAGCAAAGATTTTTGAGTTTTTTTTTAATGTTTTTGGCATACTTTAAATCAATAAGATTAAAAATAATGATAATAAAATTTCTCGTCCCGCCCTCGGGTAAAGCGATTTCGGTTCAACAACCTAGTCTTCAACTCACGACGAATTTTAGAAATTAATTTTTTAACTTAATGAAATAAAGTAAATTTTATTTTTAAATTCACAATAAACTTAAATTTAAAATTTTAAAATTTCATATAAATATTATTTATATACATTAGTTTACAAACTTACATTTAAAATATTATAATTATATATTGGGTTTTAAAAATTTACAATAATATTAAATTAATATTTATTAAATTTTAAAAACAAGGTAAAAATCAAATTTAAATCTTTTTGGTCTTTTATCCCACTTAAATCAATCAAATATTATCAAAAATATACGTTCCTCTTTTGGGTAAAGTAATTTCGGCTAAATTACCTAGTTTTACTCCTGACGAATTTCTGAAATATTTTGGATTGATTGATTAAAGATATTTATACCTTATGAATAAACGGTAAATTTCGCAGTGATGTAATAAATTTTTATATGATATTAATAATTTCGGTTTCGCATATCTAATTTTATTGAATATAAATTTAATACTTTATAGTGAACGATTCAGCGTTTATTATCAAAAAGTTAAAAGCAATAAATAAAAACAAATGAAAACTGTACATACTTACATGTGAGAAAGAATTCTCAGAGACCTGCTTTAGTCGACTCATAGGAGAGTCGTTTAATTTGGTTTTCCATAGCTACATAAGCGTAACCTCGATTTTTCAATAACTTTTCTTCTAAACATATGAATGGTCCTTCTCTGCATAGAGTAACGAATTCTGTATTGGAATGTGTTTGATTGTTCGAACATTTCCCTTCGTGTGACCATTTTCCGCATTTATGACATCTTTCAAGGTGTCGTGCTCTTCTTTTTGTTGCGGATTTTGCTTTTCCTTTACCAAAATGTGTCTTATGATGATCTTTCCTGAGTTCTTTCCTCACTTCGTCCATTTTTCCTCTTATGAATGATACCAGTTCACTCGGGAAGGTGTTATTATTACGTTTAGTAACCATAGCGTGTAGTAGTAGACCATGGTTCAGATCAAAGAAATTCTTTATCTCGTAAAACCTAAAAGAAATAAAAATTCAGAATGGAGGGAGAAGACTAGTTCTTTAGGGTCTGCTAGGGAAAGACCATTCGGATTCTATTTTCGAGAACTACACGAAAACAGAACATCTAACTCTAACAGAAATTCATATTACCTTTAAAATATTCGAATCTTCCCACACTTAGTTAGTTGTGGTGTCGAAATTGTGATTAACTTCATCTTCAACTTCCATTGGATTATCTATGTAATGTTTAACTCTGTGACTATTAACCTTAAATTCAATCTCGTTTGAATTTATTAACTCTATTGTTCCGTATGGGAAAACTCTTTTGAGTATGAATGGTCCAGACCATCTTGATTTCAATTTTCCTGGAAATAGCTTGAATCTTGAATTGAAAAGAAGAACTCTGTCTCTTTCCTTAAATTCTTTTGAACTTCTGATTCTTTTATCATGCCATTTCTTCGTTCTTAACTTATAGATTAACGAATTCTCATATGCATCATTTCTTAATTCTTCTAATTCATTTAGTTGACTTAATCGTAGACGACCGGCTTCATGCAAATCAAGATTACATGTCTTCAAAGCCCAGAATGCTTTGTGCACAATTTCTACTGAAAGATGGCATGCTTTTCCGTAAATGAGTTTAAAAGGTGTGGTTCCAATTGGAGTTTTGTAGGCTGTTCTAAAAGCCCAGAGTGCATCCTCCAATTTCATGGACCATTCCTTCGGATTTGATCCTACGGTTTTCTCTAGAATACATTTTAAAGCTAGGTTGGTATTTTCAACTTGTCCACTTGTTTGTGGATGATAAGCGGTTGAGATTTTATGAGTTACTCCATATATTTTAAGAACTTTCTCAAGTTGATTATTACAAAAATGAGTACCCCGATCACTTATTAAAGCTTTTGGTGTTCTGAACCTAGCAAAAAGACGTTTTAGGAAGTTAACTACAACTCGTGCATCATTAGTTGGGAGAGCTTGTGCTTCCGCCCATTTAGATACATAATCAATGGCAACGAGAATGTAGAGATTATTATGAGATTTTGGAAATGGACCCATAAAGTCAATACCCCAAACGTCAAATACTTCACATACTTGAATGACATTTTGTGGCATTTCATCACGTTGACTTATTTTTTCGGCCCTTTGACAAGCATCACAGGATTTACAAAGAAGGTGTGCGTCTTTAAAAATTGTAGGCCAATAAAATCTAGCGTCGTAGACTTTCCTTGCTGTGAGTTGAGGCCCATAATGCCCTCCTATTGGTCCTGTGTGACAATGGTTTAAGATTTGACTGGCTTTATCCCCGAATACGCATCGACGTATTATTCCATTGGGATAACTTTTAAATAAATGTTGATCTTCCCAAAAATAGTGTTTTATATCACTAAAGAATTTCTTTCATTTTTGGTACGACAACCCTTTTTCAAGGAATCCACATACTAAGTAGTTTGCATAGTCTGCAAACCATGGAATTTCATTATAATTGATCTTCAATAGATATTCATCAGAAAAGTTGTCTTTTATGGCTGATTCATTTAGAACTTCCAATTCGGGATTTTCAAGACGAGAAAGATGATCAGCTGCGAGATTTTCTGCTCCCTTTTTGTCTCGGATCTCAATATCGAACTCTTGTAAGAGTAAGATCCAACGAATTAATCGTGGCTTGGCATCTTGTTTTGAAAATAGGTATCTAAGAGCAGAATGATCGGTATAGACCACCGTTTTAGCTAGAACGAGATATGAACGAAATTTGTCAAAAGCAAAGACAATAGCAAGGAGTTATTTTTCAATAGTTGTGTAATTCGTTTGTGCTCCTTGTAACATCTTACTAGCGTAATAAATAGGTTGAAATCATTTTTCAATCCTTTGTCCTAAAACGACTCCCATTGCAAAATCACTTGCATCGCACATGAGTTCAAATGGTAGATTCCAATTTGGAGTTATCATGATCGGCGCATTAGTGATTTTTTCTTTAAGAGTATTAAAAGTTTTGATGCATCCATTCGAAAAGATGAATGGAGCATCCTTTTCTAGCAGTTTATTCATAGGAGTGGCAATTTTAGAAAAGTCTTTTATGAAACATCGGTAAAAATCGGCATGCCCTAGAAAACTCATAACTCCTCTAACATTGGTGGGATGTGGAAGATTAGCAATTACATCTACTTTAGCTCTATCCACTTCAATTCCTTTCTTTGAAATTTTATGACCAAGAACGATGCCTTCGTTAACCATGAAATGACATTTCTCCCAATTAAGAACTAGATTTGATTGCTCGCATCTAATAAGCATTCGTTCAAGATTAACTAGACATGTTTCAAAAGTATCACCGAAGACTGAAAAGTCATCCATGAAAACTTCCATGCATTCTTCTATCATGTCGTGAAAAATTTCCATCATGCACCTTTGAAAGGTTGCAGGGGTGTTGCAAAGTCCAAATGGCATGCATTTGTAAGCAAAAGTACCATAAGGGCACGTGAACGTGGTTTTCTCTTGATCCTCGGGTGCGAGTGGAATTTGAAAGTATCCGGAAAAACCGTCAAGAAAACAATAGTAACTATTTCCGGCTAATCTTTCTAACATTTGATCAATGAAAGGTAAGGGAAAGTGATCTTTTCTGGTGGCGTCATTTAATTTTCTATAATCAATACAAACACGCCATCCCGTTGCAGTCCTAGTAGGAATAAGCTCATCTTTTTCATTTGTGATGACAGTTATGCCACCCTTCTTAGGCACGCATTGAACTGGGCTTACCCATGGACTATCAGAGATTGGATAAATTAATCCTGCATCTAGCAGTTTAATAATTTTTTTCTTAACAACATCTTGCATATTAGGATTTAGTCTTCGTTGGCGTTGCACATATGTTTTATGACCTTCTTCCATAAGGATTTTATGTGTGCAATACGAAGGACTTATGCCTTTAATGTCATGAATCTTCCATGCAATAGCTGGTTTATGAGCTTTTAGCACAGAAATGAGTTGAGATTTTTTATTTTCCGTAAGAGAAGACGATATTATTACAGGTAATTCAGATTCACCATGTAAATAAGCGTATTCCAAATGGTTTGGAAGTGGCTTTAACTTTAATATCGGTGGTTCTTCTATCGATGATTTATAACGATATCTGTCTTCTTCTTTTAACATTTGAAGTTCTTCTGTTGTTGGTTCGTATTCATTTGCCATGAGTGCGGCTAACATTTCAGCTTCATCAATTGGTTCAGTTCCTTCTCCTAAAGAACATTCTCCTGTTCCTTGTAATTCTGGAAATTCTTGTAATAATTCTGCATGTGAATCTATAGTTTGAATGTAATAACATGTATCATCTACAGATTGCGGTTGTTGCATGGCTCTATCAACTAAAAAGGTAACACTCTCGTCCTCTGTACTTAGGGTCAGTTTCTTACCAAACACGTCTATTATTGCTTTAGCCATTTTTAAGAATGGTCTTCCTAATTTGAGAGGAACTCGAGAATCTTCTTCCATATCCAGAATAACAAAGTCTACTGGAAATACTAAAGTACCAACTTTAACTAGCATGTTTTCCATTATCCCTCTAGGATATTTTACTGATCGATCGGCTAGTTGTATGCTTATTCGTGTTGGTTTCAATTCTCCAAGGTCTAGCTTAGCGTATAGTGAATATGGAATTAAATTTATACTAGCACCTAAGTCTGCCAATGCTTCTATTGAACTAAGACTACCCAGAAAATATGGAATTGTGAAACTTCCTGGATCGGAGAGTTTTTCTGGTAGTTTATTCAACAGCACTGCAGAACAATTAGCATTCATTATAACAGCCAAGAGTTCTTCTATTTTCTTTCTATTTATGATTAGATCTTTCAGGAATTTAGCATATCTTGGCATTCCTGAAATCACATCAATGAAAGGAAGGTTGACATTTATTTGTTTAAACATATCTAAGAATTTGGATTGCTCGGCTTCAAGTCTTTCTTTTCTCATTTTACTTGGGTAAGGAAGCGGTGGTTGGTATGGTTTAACATAAGGCTTTGCCTTAACTGTGTTATCTTCATTAACCATTTCAACTACAGGTTCTTTTTCCTTTTTTTGATCAGGTTGTGGTGCTTGTGAAGTAGGAATATAGTCATAAAAAATTACAGGTATTTCAGGTGGTTTAAGTGTAATACCACTTTTTGTGGTAATGGCTTTAGCTGTTTCATTCCGGGGGTTAGCATTTGTATTGCTAGGTAGACTCCTCGGGTTTCTTTCACCTATCAACCTTGCTAGGTTGCTTACTTCTTATTCCAGATTTTGGATTGAAGCTTGTTGATTTCTAAATGCTTGAGCATTTTGTTCATTAGTTTATTTCTGAGATGTGAAAAACTGCGTTTGAGATTCAACTAGCTTCGATATCATATCTTCTAAATTTGGCTTTTTATCATCGATTTGTGGTGGTTTATTTGGAAAAATAGGTCTTTGCTGGTTGTAAGTATTATTAGATACTTGTTGATTGCTAGGACCTTGTTGGTTGTTGTATGGAACATTTCGGTTATAATTCTGATTTTGATTGTAGTTTGGTCTTGGCGGTTGATAATTATTTTGATAATTATTTCCAGGCCTTTGGTTCATGTATGAAACATTCTCTCTTTGTTCCATTGTTTGTTCAATACTGAGACAATCTTTTGTCAAATGTGATCCTCCACACTGTTCACAACTAATTCGCATTGCGTAAATATCTTTAGTCATCTTTTCCATTCGTCTCTCGAAAGCATCTAACTTTGCGGAAATCGAATCAAAGTCATAGCTAGAATCGGCTCTAGCCGCTTTAGATGATCTAACGATGTCTTTTTCTTGATGCCACTCATGTGAGTGGGAGGCTGTGTTATCAATAATTTTGTAAGCTTCAGTTGCGATTTTCTTCATAATGGAACCACCAGCTGCTATGTCGATGTCTTTTCGTGTAGTAATGTCGCATATTTGGTAGAATATTTATACTATTTGATAAGTGTCTAAACCATGTTGAGGACATCCTCTCAACAACTTTCCAAATCTTGTCCACGCCTCATATAGAGTTTCATTTGGCTTCTGCATGAACGTACAAATTTCTCCTTGAAGTCTCACGGCTTTAGATGCCGGAAAGAATCTTTTAAGAAAGTTCTCAACTAAAACATCCCATGTATCAATCGCCCCTTCAGGTAACGATTCTAACCAATCTTTGGCTTTTCCCTTTAAAGTCCAGGGAAATAACATGAGATAGATCTGTTCATCCTCAACTTCTCTAATTTTGAATAGAGTACAGATCCTATTAAAGGTATGAAGATGTTCGTTTGGATCTTCCTTCGACGTACCACTAAATTGGCACTGATTAGTTACCATGTGTAGGATTTGTCCCTTGATTTCATAATCTGGCGCATTAATGTCTGGTTGAGTAATTACATGACCTTGGCCAGTGCGTGTAGCCCTCATTCGGTCTTCCATACTTAGAGGTTCTTGATTTTCCATGATTGAGTTTGTTGAATCTGAATCACTAGGGGATTCTGATTTAATGGTTTCTTCCTCGACAATCTCTGGATAAGTAATTTGTGGTTCAGGAGGAATGATTAATGGTTCAGGATCTCTGAATTGTCCTTGATATCCTCCGGGTTCTCAATTGTGGGATCGGGTTCAAAAAATGGATTATCAGAAATTTGAATTGGAGTACTTGGTCGACTAGATGACGATTCTAAAGAAAAATCAATGGCAACAATATTGGCTAGATGTCTTGATCGAGTTAAAGGTGGTGAACGTATAAAAGGTGGTGAACGTTTTGCTCGGTGCATTCACAGAATATCCTATTAGTTATAAAAATAAAAAAAATTATATAAGTTATCAAATTAATAGATTTTTCTGATTTTTTCCACGTTTCGAATAGCCAATAGATGCAACAGGTAGACAGGACCCTTTAAATCGGAAGCCCACAACTCGCCACTAACAAATCTAACTATTACTACGAACCAGAAAATTTTGGATGTCTATCAATTTAACCGCTTAAAATAATTTTTCGTCGAAATTTTGAAGATAAAATCTATGTCCTAAAAACTAGAGCGTCGAGAAATAAGAGGAAGAAAAAGAGTGCGTCGAAAAACGTCAAAAAATAAAAGGTCGAAAAACAATAATAATAAAGTAGAGCGTCGAAACTTAAAAGTCTATAAACTAAATACTTAAAACTTGCATCTAAAGGTATTAAAGCTTAAATGAATTCTATATCCAAAACGGCAATAACTTAATAGGCACCAAAATCTATTAAATATTAAAGCGATAAGTGACGTCGTAAATTTCTAAAGCGCTTAAGTCTTAATCTAAAGAAAAAGCACTTAAGGGATTTTATGGAAAAGCCTAAAAATCTAGAAATATAAAATAACTACGGCAAAAACTAAGTTTAAAACTAATTACGAACGAAAAATATACAAATTACGAATAAACGATAAAAATATAAAATTTATAAAAAGAAACAAAAAATGATAAAATTACTTATTTTTATAAAAATATTATTTTTATATTATTATTTTATATAAATATTAATTTATATATTAATAAAACTAATTAAAGCTAATAATCACAAATTATAATTAAACTAAACGAAATATATTAAATTAAAACCCTAATTAGGTTTACTAATAATAATTATAATTAATTAAAACCCTAAATTCGTAATTAATGCAGTCAAACAGCTGTCAGAGCAGCTCCGCGACTGCGGTATTCTGTAAGTGTAGAGCTCCGCGACTGCGGAGAAATGCAGGCTCAGATGATGGCAGGTTCAAACGATGCAAGTTCAGTTTTTTTTTTGTTTTTTTATTTTTTTATTTTGATTTGTATTTCTGTTTTTAATTTTAAAAAAAATTATTACTTAACTAAAAAATAAAAAAAATTTTATATAAACTCTTAAAAATATAGAAATATATACTTTTTTTTATGTTTTTATATTTTAAAACTTATATAAAATTATATTTTTACAAAAATGGCCTAAAAACTAAATTTTTTATAGCATTTCGCTTTGGTGTTGATGAAGTCCCCGGCAGCGGCGCCAAAAATACTTGATGTGTGCGAGGTGTAGTACGAAATAAATTATATTTTACTACGAAATACTATTAAATACGATACAATTTTATACAAGTTATTTATTTATTTATAGAATGGATATACCTAAACCTTGCTACAACACTTATAGGCAGTGTACCTAATCGTAGAGTAGTGTAGTTTTTTAGTAAGTCCGGTTCGTTCCATAGGGAGCTAGCTGAGTTTAACGCTATATTTATTTTAAACTATATTTGTATAAAAAAATATATATAAGTAATATTATTATTGTTATAAAAGGGGGGTTTTTCCGTTTAGTGACCGGTTTGTCGATTTTATGCCTTAAGTCACAATTAAAACCTAATCTAAAATATTAAATATAAATACAACTTAATTTAAAGCGTAAAGTAAATGAAGATAAATAAAAGTTCGAATAAAAGTGCGATAAATAAAATGACGGTAAATAAAAGTGCGATGAGATATAAAATAAAGTGAATTATGCTTATTGAAACTTCCGTAATCATGATGTTCGACGTGTTGATTTTAGTTTATTACCAAGGGTTAATTGTCCTTTGTCCTGGATCATTTGGTACATCCATCTGGTTTTTGTCCATAATGGTCCATCAGTCATAAATATAAAGTGTGAGTGTCCTCGTCAAATTAACTTTATACCCGAAGTCAAATATTTCAACTAATAGGGGACTTAAACTGTAACAAGGTCTTAATACTTTGTTAATGATTACACCAGGTTATCGACTGCGTGTAACCCAATGTTTTAATACTTTATTAACAATTACACCAAGTGTCCTTGTATGTAATCCATCCATATTTTAATGAGTCCATTGACTATTAATCCATTCCCGTGTCCGGTCAAATGAACAATTATTAGTATTTATAAATATCCCGCCCATCGTGTCCGATCGAGTGTATGTGGTTATTTATAATTATATCAAATTGTAAATCTCTATATTAAATTAACGAACAATCATTCAGTTAAACAAATATAAAGCCCATTAATAGCCCATAGTCCAATTTCCACAAGTGTCGGTCTTTTGTCCAAACCCCAATTATGGTCCAAAGCCCAATAACCCCGTCTTAATATTTAGGTCAACATCACGATTACTTCGGCTTAAATAAACATAATAATAATTTAGCTACGAGACATTAATTTAAAAAGGTTGAACATAACTTACAATGAGTATTAATCGCGTAGTGTTACACGGACAGAATTTCGACTTACAAACTTAAAACATTCGCCACTATAACCTTATTATTATTAAACTTAAATTAAAATTAAAATTAAAATTATATATATATATATATATATATATATATATATATATATATATATATATATATATATATATATATATATATATATATATATTTACGTAGATAGAAAGAAAGAAAACGGGATGAGGAGATCGTCCGAATGCGTTGGCTTTTATAGGCCCATTTTGCACTGTGCAGCTCCACGAGTGCGGTACTTTTCTTCTTCACAGCTCCGCAGTCGCGCAACTTTGGATTCCAGCTCACCATAGTGAATTAAACGTGGGCTGCTGATAAATATAATATATAACAATATATATAATTAATTATATATTATATTTTATTCTTGTGCATAGTTGACTTGTAATTTCAGCCCCGTTGAGTCGCACGTTGATAGTTGGTTCATGTCTAGGTTCCGGATTTTCGAATGCCTTTTTGTATAATTTAATATCTTGTACTTTGCTTTTTGCGGCTTGTACTCTTGTAATTTCTAGACGTTTCTCATCAATAATTTGAACCACTTGGATTGTACTTTGTACTTTTTAGTTTTTTGGTCGTTTGCGTCTTCAAATCGTCGAATCTGTCTTTTGTCTTCACCTTTTTAGTTTTTTGGTCGTTTGCGTCTACAATAAGCAGACATGATCCGGGTATATGAGATCGTGAAACCCTGGAGGCTGATGCATATAGACAGTCTCAGAAAGCTGTCCATGAAGAAAAGCGTTCTTGACATCTAGCTGGTGGACATGACAGTGTCTAGAAACCGCTAAACTAAGAACCGTACGTATGGATGCCGGTTTAACAACCAGACTAAAAGTCTCATCACAATCAATGCCAACCTGTTAACTTCGACCGTTAGCAACAAGTTAAGCCTTATACCTGATCAAATTATTGTCTGCATTATACTTGTGCTTAAATAGCCACATGGAGCGAACTATGTTCGTATCCGATGGGTGAGGCACAAGTTTCCAAGTACTGTTATTAATTAAAGCATTATATTCATCGGTCATAGCTTGTTTCCAATTAGGGTCGTGAAGAGCTTCATAGTAAGTATGGGGAATAGGAGATATAACGGTTGTGTGAAGGTGGAGACATCGAACTGGCTTGGTGGTACCAAGGCGTGTGCGGGTGATCATAGGGTGAGTGGAGAGAGAAGTAGAGGATGATGTAGCCTCAGTAGGAGGAGGTTGTGGCTCCGGAATAGGATGGGGTGGAGGTGTAGGGTCGGTAGCCTTAGTAGGAGGAGGCTGTGGCTCCGGAATAGGATGAGGTGGAGGTGTGGTGCCGGTAGCCTCAGTAGGAGGAGGCTGTATCTCCGGTGGTAGATAAAATGTTCGGGAAAAGACATTTGGAGGAGGGTCCAGAAAGTCATATGATGGTGGTTGAGTGGGTGTCTTGGAACCGAATGGTAGGCATATCTCATCGAAGGTGACATGCCGAGAGAGGATGATCTTGTTAGTGGTAAGATCCAGACAACGGTAACCCCGATGATTGGAGGGGTACCCAAGAAAAATACATGGGGTGGAGCGAGGAGCAAGTTTGTATGTGGTGGGAAGGTGAGGGTAGCAGAGGCAGCCGAAGACTCGGAGAGTGGTGTAGTTGGATTTTTATTTGTAGAGACGGGAATGCGGGATGTCATGATTGATGGCGAAAGAGGGAAGAATGTTAAGTAGGTAGGCTGTCATGTGGAGAGCTTCCACCCAGTAAGTAGGTGGGAGATGAGCTTGAAAGAGTAGGGTGCGAATTAGATTGTTAATGGTGTGGAGCATGCGTTCGGACTTTCCGTTTTGCTGAGATGTGAGGGTAGGAGAATCGGAATTGTATACCATTAGTTTGAAGAAGTTGATGGAAAGCAGTGTTATCAAATTCACCCCCATTATCACATTGAAAAGCTTTGATTTCTTGATTAAATTGAGTGCGAATGAATGTACAAAATTGTATGAATGTGGTAAGCGCGTCAGATTTATTGCTTAACGGAAAAACTCATACATAATTCGAAAAATGATCAAGAAATATAATATAATATTTTAAACCAATAAGGCTAGAAATAGGAGATGTCCATAAATCCAAATGGATAATATCAAAAGCATCATTAACATTAGAACTAGAAATAGAAAAAGGGAGTCGTACGTGTTTTCCAAGCTGACAGGCATGGCAAAAAAACTAGGGACGACGATTTGTAAAATGTAACCGGACTGGTGAGAAGACTGAGAGGTGGGTGATGTAAGTGGGTAGAGATCCCCGGTGCTATCACACCGAAGAAGCAGACGACGGGTCAGATAATCATTGATAGAAAAACCAAAAGTACCGAATTCAACAGAAACTAGATTATCACAGGTAAATTGACGAACATATATGAGGTTTTTAATGATGTTAGAGGTTACAAGAACATTATTTAAATGTAACGGTCTGTGGACATTGGGTAACAGACTATGGCCAGTGTTAGTGACAGGAATAGTGTTCCCATTACCAACGGCTACTGATGAATATTTGCAATTCTTAAAAACAGTACTAAGATTATTAATACATGAGGTAAGATGTGAAGACGCACCCGTGTCCATGTGCCATCCGGTAACAGCGTCATCCTGAAGAGGCATTGCACTGAATACACTTGAAAGAATAGTCTCCGGAGTCTGTGTTTGTGGATCGTGTAGTGACCCGAACTTTTCCATGTTTATATATATTAATTGAGATTGATATTTACATGATTAAATGTTTCCAACATGTTAAGCAATCAAACTTGTTAAGACTTGATTAATTGAAATATGTTTCATATAGACAATTGACCACCCAAGTTGACCGGTGATTCACGAACGTTAAAACTTGTAAAAACTATACGATGACATATATATGGTTATATATATAGTTAACATGTTTTTATTGTAAGTATGTATCTCATTAGGTATTTTAACAATGAGTTATATACATAAAAATGAGACTATTAATTTAAGAAACTCGAAAACGATATATATAACGATTATCGTTATAACAACGTCTTACTAGGTACATAGGAATCATATTAAGATATTGATACACTTGGTTAATTATGTTAAATGATAAGTAAATATATTATTAAGTGTATTAACAATGAAATACATATGTAAAAATAAGACTACTAACTTAATGATTTCGAAACAAGACATATATGTAACGATTATCGTTGTAACGACATTTAACTGTATATACATCATACTAAGATATATTATATATCATAATATCATGATAATATAATAATTTAACATCTCATTTGTTATAATAAACAATGGGTTAACAATATTCAACAAGATCGTTAACCTAAAGGTTTCAAAACAACATTTACATGTAACGACTAACGATGACTTAACGACTCAGTTAAAATGTATATACATGTAGTGTTTTAATATGTATTCATACACTTTTGAAAGACTTCAAGACACTTATCAAAATACTTCTACTTAACAAAAATGCTTACAATTACATCCTCGTTCAGTTTCATCAACAATTCTACTCGTATGCACCCGTATTCGTACTCGTACAATACACAGCTTTTAGATGTATGTACTATTGGTATATACACTCCAATGATCAGCTCTTAGCAGCCCATGTGAGTCACCTAACACATGTGGGAACCATCATTTGGCAACTAGCATGAAATATCTCATAAAATTACAAAAATATGAGTAATCATTCATGACTTATTTACATGAAAACAAAATTACATATCCTTTATATCTAATCCATACACCAACGACCAAAAACACCTACAAACACTTTCATTCTTCAATTTTCTTCATCTAATTGAACTCTCTCAAGTTCTATCTTCAAGTTCTAAGTGTTCTTCATAAATTCCAAAAGTTCTAGTTTCATAAAATCAAGAATACTTTCAAGTTTGCTAGCTCACTTCCAATCTTGTAAGGTGATCATCCAACCTCAAGAAATCTTTGTTTCTTACAGTAGGTTATCATTCTAATACAAGGTAATAATCATATTCAAACTTTGGTTCAATTTCTATAACTATAACAATCTTATTTCAAGTGATGATCTTACTTGAACTTGTTTTTCGTGTCATGATTCTGCTTCAAGAACTTCGAGCCATCCAAGGATCCATTGAAGCTAGATCCATTTTTCTCTTTTCCAGTAGGTTTATCCAAGGAAATTAAGGTAGTAATGATGTTCATAACATCATTCGATTCATACATATAAAGCTATCTTATTCGAAGGTTTAAACTTGTAATCACTAGAACATAGTTTAGTTAATTCTAAACTTGTTCGCAAACAAAAGTTAATCCTTCTAACTTGACTTTTAAAATCAACTAAACACATGTTCTATATCTATATGATATGCTAACTTAATGATTTAAAACCTGGAAACACGAAAAAACACCGTAAAAACCGGATTTACGCCGTCGTAGTAACACCGCGGGCTGTTTTGGGTTAGTTAATTAAAAACTATGATAAACTTTGATTTAAAAGTTGTTATTCTGAGAAAATGATTTTTATTATGAACATGAAACTATATCCAAAAATTATGGTTAAACTCAAAGTGGAAGTATGTTTTCTAAAATGGTCATCTAGACGTCGTTCTTTCGACTGAAATGACTACCTTTACAAAAACGACTTGTAACTTATTTTTCCGACTAGAAACCTATACTTTTTTGTTTAGATTCATAAAATAGAGTTCAATATGAAACCATAGCAATTTGATTCACTCAAAACGGATTTAAAATGAAGAAGTTATGGGTAAAACAAGATTGGATAATTTTTCTCATTTTAGCTACGTGAAAATTGGTAACAAATCTATTCCAACCATAACTTAATCAACTTGTATTATATATTATGTAATCTTGAGATACCATAGACACGTATACAATGTTTCGACCTATCATGTCGACACATCTATATATATTTCGGAACAACCATAGACACTCTATATGTGAATGTTGGAGTTAGCTATACAGGGTTGAGGTTGATTCCAAAATATATATAGTTTGAGTTGTGATCAATACTGAGATACGTATACACTGGGTCGTGGATTGATTCAAGATAATATTTATCGATTTATTTCTGTACATCTAACTGTGGACAACTAGTTGTAGGTTACTAACGAGGACAGCTGACTTAATAAACTTAAAACATCAAAATATATTAAAAGTGTTGTAAATATATTTTGAACATACTTTGATATATATGTATATATTGTTATAGGTTCGTGAATCAACCAGTGGCCAAGTCTTACTTCCCGACGAAGTAAAAATCTGTGAAAGTGAGTTATAGTCCCACTTTTAAAATCTAATATTTTTGGGATGAGAATACATGCAGGTTTTATAAATGATTTACAAAATAGACACAAGTACGTGAAACTACATTCTATGGTTGAATTATCGAAATCGAATATGCCCCTTTTTATTAAGTCTGGTAATCTAAGAATTAGGGAACAGACACCCTAATTGACGCGAATCCTAAAGATAGATCTATTGGGCCTAACAAACCCCATCCAAAGTACCGGATGCTTTAGTACTTCGAAATTTATATCATATCCGAAGGGTGTCCCGGAATGATGGGGATATTCTTATATATGCATCTTGTTATTGTCGGTTACCAGGTGTTCACCATATGAATGATTTTTATCTCTATGTATGGGATGTGTATTGAAATATGAAATCTTGTGGTCTATTGTTACGATTTGATATATATAGGTTAAACCTATAACTCACCAACATTTTTGTTGACGTTTAAAGCATGTTTATTCTCAGGTGAATATTAAGAGCTTCCGCTGTTGCATACTAAAATAAGGACAAGATTTGGAGTCCATGTTTGTATGATATTGTGTAAAAACTGCATTCAAGAAACTGATTTCGATGTAACATATTTGTATTGTAAACCATTATGTAATGGTCGTGTGTAAACAGGATATTTTAGATTATCATTATTTGATAATCTACGTAAAGCTTTTTAAACCTTTATTGATGAAATAAAGGTTATGGTTTGTTTAAAAATGAATGCAGTCTTTGAAAAACGTCTCATATAGAGGTCAAAACCTCGCAACGAAATCAATTAATATGGAACGTTTTTAATCAATAAGAACGGGACATTTCAGTTGGTATCCGAGCGTTGGTCTTAGAGAACCAGAAAATTTGCATTAGTGTGTCTTATCGAGTTTGTTAGGATGCATTAGTGAGTCTGGACTTCGACCGTGTTTTCTTTAAAAATGATTGCTTAACATTTTTGTTGGAAACTATATATTTTTAACATATGAATATTATGTGATATATTAATCTCTTAACGTGTTTGATATTATGTGATAGATGTCTACCTCTAGAACAAGTCCCATTGACTCACCTAATAATAATGAAGAGTCAAATGTAAATTGGAATGATTTGTGGACTGATTCACAAGTTCCCGAAGAGGAACCGGAAGAAGAGTCGGAACCGGAAGAAGAATCGGAACCGGAAGAAGAATCGGAACCGGATGAAGTAATAGAACCGGTGGGGGAAATAATAAAACGGTTAAGTAAAAGAAAATCCTCAACCAACCGACCAAAGTTAATTATGGTCAATGGTGTTTCCGCCAAGGAAGCAAAATATTGGGAGGATTACCAATTCTCCGATGAATCGGATTCCGACGAGAATTCCGATGATGTTATAGAAATTACCCCAACTGAATTTAAAAAGGCAAAAGAAAATAATAAGGGAAAGGGCATAAAAGTAGAGAAATCTAATTCCAACCCCGATGAACTTTATATGTATCGTCAACCCCCGAAGTCCTTAAGTTGTAACAATGACCCGGGAACCTCTAAACCACCAGGTTTTTCTAAACCAATGTGGACAACGACGGCTCGTATTAGGGGAACATCATATATCCCTAGAAACTTGGCAAAACGAACCAAAACCGAAGAATAAGAAACGAGCGAGTCGGAATAAGATAGTTGTATTCGTGTGGTGTAATATATGGAATATAGTGTTCTTATGCTTTATGATATATGTAAAAATTGCTTGTATTAATAAGTATTTTTTTTATGAATCTAACTCTTGTCTATTTTACAGTTTAAAAACACAAAATGGATAGACAACCCAATATTTTAAGAGACCTACCCGGAGACATGATTGATGAAATCTTGTCTAGAGTCGGCCAGAATTCTTCGGCACAACTATTTAAGGCGAGATCAGTTTGTAAGACATTCGAAGAACGTTCCAAGAATGTCTTGGTTTATAAGAGACTTTCGTTTGAAAGATGGGGGATATCACATTGGGAAACCCATAAGTTACGATGTGTTTACTTTGACGCATATATTGCGGGGAACCCAAATGCTATTTTACGCAACGGGTTAAGAAATTATTTTGACTCAATATATCCGAATATTGGACTTCGTGATTTAGAAAAAGCGGCTAACATGCAACATAAAGAAGCATGTTATGCTTACGGATTAGTAATGTTCGCTTCTCACCAAAGTGAGAACAAGAACATCGGGCTACAACTATTAAACAAAACGTTTCCACAAGTGACGGAGTCGGTAATTGGGGTAAGAAATGAGGTTTTTAGATTATTACGGGACTGTTGGACATTACGTAACCCTCGTCCCTTTGATGACGTTACAACACGCTGTCTTATCAACGGCCATAACGGTTATGTTGCACAAGACCAAGGATGGGAAGTAGTCCTAGTAAAACCAGAATGCATGACTTGTTTCTGGACGTATGAATTACGTGTCTTTATTGCCTTTGCTGAACGACTTGTGTACTAGCTAGAATTGTCTTCACAACTATCTTGTATCAAAGTTATTGTGTGCTATATTTCATGCTTTATGTAAAATAAGCGGTATTGTAAGTTTGTAAAATATTGTATAAAAGTTTGAACGCGAAATATTATTATAATCAGTTTTTCATATAGAATTGTAGTAGTTGAATTGTATATTAGCTACTAAGTATGAACTTAACGGGTAGGTACTACCCGAATTTAAACTTATAAAACGCTAATATGAAGAAAAAGCTTTTATAAATGAGTTCATATTATGCTACGAAATACTATTAACTACTCTTAATATTCTGTATGATTAACTTGTTCCATTTAACTATTTTGAAGGAAATGGCACCGACTACTCGACACACCGTGAATATGAATGAAGAGGAATTCCGTACTTTTCTAGCTTCAAACATAGCCGCAGTACAGGCTGCGCTACATACCAACAATAACCTTGGATCTAGCAGTACAGGAAATCGTGTAGGATGCACCTACAAAGAATTCACTGCCTGCAAACCTTTGGAATTTGATGGAACCGAAGGACCGATCGGATTGAAACTGTGGACCGAGAAGGTCGAATCGGTGTTTGCCATAAGTAAGTGTACTGAAGGGGACAAAGTGAAGTACGCTACGCATACCTTCACAGGTTCTGCGTTAACATGGTGGAATACCTATCTAGAGCAAGTGGGACAAGACGATGCGTACGCACTACCGTGGTCAGCATTCAAGCACTTGATGAACGAGAAGTACCGTCCCAGAACCGAGGTCAATAAGCTCAAGACAGAACTTAGAGGGTTACAAACCCAAGGATTTGATATTACCACGTACGAAAGACGATTCACAGAATTGTGCCTATTGTGTCCGGGAGCATTCGAAGATGAGGAAGAGAAGATCGACGCGTTTGTGAAAGGATTACCGGAAAGAATCCAAGAAGATATAAGTTCACACGAGCCCGCCTCCATACAACAGGCATGTAGAATGGCTCACAAACTAGTGAACCAGATTGAAGAAAGAATTAAAGAACAGACTGCTGAAGAGGCCAATGTGAAGCAAGTCAAAAGAAAGTGGGAGGAAAACGGTGATAAGAATCACCAATACAACAACAACAGCAATTACAACAATAATCGCAACAATTATCCCAACAATCGCAACATCAATCGCAACTACAACAAACGGCCCAACAACAACAACAACAACAACAACAGCAACTACAACAATCATCCCAACAACAATAATAACCGCAACAACAACAACAATCAGAAGCAGCTATGCCAAAGGTGTGAAAAGAATCACTCGGGGTTCTGCACCAAATTTTGCAACAAGTGTAAAAGAAATGGTCATAGCGCGGCGAAGTGTGAGGTCTACGGACCAGGGGTTAATAGAACGAAAGGAACAAATGGTGTCGGAACGAGTAATGGCGGAGCAAGTAGTGTCGGAGCAAGTTATGCCAATGTAGTTTGTTATAAATGTGGAAAACCAGGCCACATTATTAGAAATTGCCCGAACCAGGAGAACACGAATGGACAAGGCCGTGGAAGAGTTTTCAATATTAATGCGGTAGAGGCACAGGAAGACCCGGAGCTTGTTACGGGTACGTTTCTTATTGACAATAAATCTGCTTACGTTTTATTTGATTCGGGTGTGGATAGAAGCTATATGAGTAGAGATTTTTGTGCTAAATTAAGTTGTCCATTGACGCCTTTGGATAGTAAATTTTTACTCGAATTAGCAAATGGTAAATTAATTTCAGCAGATAATATATGTCGGAATCGAGAAATTAAACTGGTTAGCGAAACATTTAAGATTGATTTGATACCAGTAGAGTTAGGGAGTTTTGATGTGATAATCGGTATGGACTGGTTGAAAGAAGTGAAAGCGGAGATCGTTTGTTACAAAAATGCAATTCGCATTATACGAGAAAAAGGAAAACCCTTAATGGTGTACGGAGAAAAGGGCAACACGAAGCTACATCTTATTAGTAATTTGAAGGCACAAAAACTAATAAGAAAAGGTTGCTATGCTGTTCTAGCACACGTCGAGAAAGTACAAACTGAAGAAAAGAGCATCAATGATGTTCCCATTGCAAAAGAATTTCCCGATGTATTTCCGAAAGAATTACCGGGATTACCCCCACATCGATCCGTTGAATTTCAAATAGATCTTGTACCAGGAGCTGCACCAATAGCTCGTGCTCCTTACAGACTCGCACCCAGCGAGATGAAAGAACTGCAAAGCCAATTACAAGAACTTTTAGAGCGTGGTTTCATTCGACCAAGCACATCACCGTGGGGAGCTCCTGTTTTGTTTGTCAAGAAGAAAGATGGTACATTCAGGTTGTGTATCGACTACCGAGAGTTGAACAAACTTACCATCAAGAACCGCTACCCACTACCGAGAATCGACGACTTATTTGATCAACTACAAGGCTCGTCTGTTTATTCAAAGATTGACTTACGTTCCGGGTATCATCAAATGCGGGTGAAAGAAGATGATATTCCAAAGACTGCTTTCAGAACACGTTACGGTCATTACGAGTTTATGGTCATGCCGTTTGGTTTAACTAATGCACCAGCTGTGTTCATGGACCTTATGAACCGAGTGTGTGGACCATACCTTGACAAGTTTGTCATTGTTTTCATTGATGACATACTTATTTACTCAAAGAATGACCAAGAACACGGTGAACATTTGAGAAAGGTGTTAGAAGTATTGAGGAAGGAAGAATTGTACGCTAAGTTTTCAAAGTGTGCATTTTGGTTGGAAGAAGTTCAATTCCTCGGTCACATAGTGAACAAAGAAGGTATTAAGGTGGATCCGGCAAAGATAGAAACTGTTGAAAAGTGGGAAACCCCGAAAACTCCGAAACACATACGCCAGTTTTTAGGACTAGCTGGTTACTACAGAAGGTTCATCCAAGACTTTTCCAGAATAGCAAAACCCTTGACTGCATTAACGCATAAAGGGAAGAAATTTGAATGGAATGATGAACAAGAGAAAGCGTTTCAGTTATTGAAGAAAAAGCTAACTACGGCACCTATATTGTCATTGCCTGAAGGGAATGATGATTTTGTGATTTATTGTGACGCATCAAAGCAAGGTCTCGGTTGTGTATTAATGCAACGAACGAAGGTGATTGCTTATGCGTCTAGACAATTGAAGATTCACGAACAAAATTATACGACGCATGATTTGGAATTAGGCGCGGTTGTTTTTGCATTAAAGACTTGGAGGCACTACTTATATGGGGTCAAAAGTATTATATATACCGACCACAAAAGTCTTCAACACATATTTAATCAGAAACAACTGAATATGAGGCAGCGTAGGTGGATTGAATTATTGAATGATTACGACTTTGAGATTCGTTACCACCCGGGGAAGGCAAATGTGGTAGCCGATGCCTTGAGCAGGAAGGACAGAGAACCCATTCGAGTAAAATCTATGAATATAATGATTCATAATAACATTACTACTCAAATAAAGGAGGCGCAACAAGGAGTTTTAAAAGAGGGAAATTTAAAGGATGAAATTCCCAAAGGATCGGAGAAGCATCTTAATATTCGGGAAGACGGAACCCGGTATAGGGCTGAAAGGATTTGGGTACCAAAATTTGGAGATATGAGAGAAATGGTACTTAGAGAAGCTCATAAAACCAGATACTCAATACATCCTGGAACGGGGAAGATGTACAAGGATCTCAAGAAACATTTTTGGTGGCCGGGTATGAAAGCCGATGTTGCTAAATACGTAGGAGAATGTTTGACGTGTTCTAAGGTCAAAGCTGAGCATCAGAAACCATCAGGTCTACTTCAACAACCCGAAATCCCGGAATGGAAATGGGAAAACATTACCATGGATTTCATCACTAAATTGCCAAGGACTGCAAGTGGTTTTGATACTGTTTGGGTAATAGTTGATCGTCTCACCAAATCAGCACACTTCCTACCAATAAGAGAAGATGACAAGATGGAGAAGTTAGCACGACTGTATTTGAAGGAAGTCGTCTCCAGACATGGAATACCAATCTCTATTATCTCTGATAGGGATGGCAGATTTATTTCAAGATTCTGGCAGACATTACAGCAAGCATTAGGAACTCGTCTAGACATGAGTACTGCCTATCATCCACAAACTGATGGGCAGAGCGAAAGAACGATACAAACGCTTGAAGACATGCTACGAGCATGTGTTATTGATTTCGGAAACAGTTGGGATCGACATCTACCGTTAGCAGAATTTTCCTACAACAACAGCTACCATTCAAGCATTGAGATGGCGCCGTTTGAAGCACTTTATGGTAGAAAGTGCAGGTCTCCGATTTGTTGGAGTGAAGTGGGGGATAGACAGATTACGGGTCCGGAGATTATACAAGAAACTACCGAGAAGATCATCCAAATTCAACAACGGTTGAAAACCGCCCAAAGTCGACAAAAGAGCTACGCTGACATTAAAAGAAAAGATATAGAATTTGAAATTGGAGAGATGGTCATGCTTAAAGTTGCACCTTGTAAAGGCGTTGTTCGATTTGGTAAACGAGGGAAATTAAATCCAAGGTATAATGGACCATTCAAGATTATTGATCGTGTCGGACCAGTAGCTTACCGACTTGAGTTACCTCAACAACTCGCGGCTGTACATAACACTTTCCACGTCTCAAATTTGAAGAAATGTTTTGCTAAAGAAGATCTCACTATTCCGTTAGATGAAATCCAAATCAACGAAAAACTTCAATTCATCGAAGAACCCGTCGAAATAATGGATCGTGAGGTTAAAAGACTTAAGCAAAACAAGATACCAATTGTTAAGGTTCGATGGAATGCTCGTAGAGGACCCGAGTTCACCTGGGAGCGTGAAGATCAGATGAAGAAGAAATACCCGCATCTATTTCCAGAAGATTCGTCAACACCCTCAACAGCTTAAAATTTCGGGACGAAATTTATTTAACGGGTAGGTACTGTAGTGACCCGAACTTTTCCATGTTTATATATATTAATTGAGATTGATATTTACATGATTAAATGTTTCCAACATGTTAAGCAATCAAACTTGTTAAGACTTGATTAATTGAAATATGTTTCATATAGACAATTGACCACCCAAGTTGACCGGTGATTCACGAACGTTAAAACTTGTAAAAACTATACGATGACATATATATGGTTATATATATAGTTAACATGTTTTTATTGTAAGTATGTATCTCATTAGGTATTTTAACAATGAGTTATATACATAAAAATGAGACTATTAATTTAAGAAACTCGAAAACGATATATATAACGATTATCGTTATAACGACGTCTTACTAGGTACATAGGAATCATATTAAGATATTGATACACTTGGTTAATTATGTTAAATGATAAGTAAATATATTATTAAGTGTATTAACAATGAAATACATATGTAAAAATAAGACTACTAACTTAATGATTTCGAAACAAGACATATATGTAACGATTATCGTTGTAACGACATTTAACTGTATATACATCATACTAAGATATATTATATATCATAATATCATGATAATATAATAATTTAACATCTCATTTGTTATAATAAACAATGGGTTAACAATATTCAACAAGATCGTTAACCTAAAGGTTTCAAAACAACATTTACATGTAACGACTAACGATGACTTAACGACTCAGTTAAAATGTATATACATGTAGTGTTTTAATATGTATTCATACACTTTTGAAAGACTTCAAGACACTTATCAAAATACTTCTACTTAACAAAAATGCTTACAATTACATCCTCGTTCAGTTTCATCAACAATTCTACTCGTATGCACCCGTATTCGTACTCGTACAATACACAGCTTTTAGATGTATGTACTATTGGTATATACACTCCAATGATCAGCTCTTAGCAGCCCATGTGAGTCACCTAACACATGTGGGAACCATCATTTGGCAACTAGCATGAAATATCTCATAAAATTACAAAAATATGAGTAATCATTCATGACTTATTTACATGAAAACAAAATTACATATCCTTTATATCTAATCCATACACCAACGACCAAAAACACCTACAAACACTTTCATTCTTCAATTTTCTTCATCTAATTGAACTCTCTCAAGTTCTATCTTCAAGTTCTAAGTGTTCTTCATAAATTCCAAAAGTTCTAGTTTCATAAAATCAAGAATACTTTCAAGTTTGCTAGCTCACTTCCAATCTTGTAAGGTGATCATCCAACCTCAAGAAATCTTTGTTTCTTACAGTAGGTTATCATTCTAATACAAGGTAATAATCATATTCAAACTTTGGTTCAATTTCTATAACTATAACAATCTTATTTCAAGTGATGATCTTACTTGAACTTGTTTTTCGTGTCATGATTCTGCTTCAAGAACTTCGAGCCATCCAAGGATCCATTGAAGCTAGATCCATTTTTCTCTTTTCCAGTAGGTTTATCCAAGGAAATTAAGGTAGTAATGATGTTCATAACATCATTCGATTCATACATATAAAGCTATCTTATTCGAAGGTTTAAACTTGTAATCACTAGAACATAGTTTAGTTAATTCTAAACTTGTTCGCAAACAAAAGTTAATCCTTCTAACTTGACTTTTAAAATCAACTAAACACATGTTCTATATCTATATGATATGCTAACTTAATGATTTAAAACCTGGAAACACGAAAAAACACCGTAAAACCGGATTTACGCCGTCGTAGTAACACCGCGGGCTGTTTTGGGTTAGTTAATTAAAAACTATGATAAACTTTGATTTAAAAGTTGTTATTCTGAGAAAATGATTTTTATTATGAACATGAAACTATATCCAAAAATTATGGTTAAACTCAAAGTGGAAGTATGTTTTCTAAAATGGTCATCTAGACGTCGTTCTTTCGACTGAAATGACTACCTTTACAAAAACGACTTGTAACTTATTTTTCCGACTAGAAACCTATACTTTTTTGTTTAGATTCATAAAATAGAGTTCAATATGAAACCATAGCAATTTGATTCACTCAAAACGGATTTAAAATGAAGAAGTTATGGGTAAAACAAGATTGGATAATTTTTCTCATTTTAGCTACGTGAAAATTGGTAACAAATCTATTCCAACCATAACTTAATCAACTTGTATTATATATTATGTAATCTTGAGATACCATAGACACGTATACAATGTTTCGACCTATCATGTCGACACATCTATATATATTTCGGAACAACCATAGACACTCTATATGTGAATGTTGGAGTTAGCTATACAGGGTTGAGGTTGATTCCAAAATATATATAGTTTGAGTTGTGATCAATACTGAGATACGTATACACTGGGTCGTGGATTGATTCAAGATAATATTTATCGATTTATTTCTGTACATCTAACTGTGGACAACTAGTTGTAGGTTACTAACGAGGACAGCTGACTTAATAAACTTAAAACATCAAAATATATTAAAAGTGTTGTAAATATATTTTGAACATACTTTGATATATATGTATATATTGTTATAGGTTCGTGAATCAACCAGTGGCCAAGTCTTACTTCCCGACGAAGTAAAAATCTGTGAAAGTGAGTTATAGTCCCACTTTTAAAATCTAATATTTTTGGGATGAGAATACATGCAGGTTTTATAAATGATTTACAAAATAGACACAAGTACGTGAAACTACATTCTATGGTTGAATTATCGAAATCGAATATGCCCCTTTTTATTAAGTCTGGTAATCTAAGAATTAGGGAACAGACACCCTAATTGACGCGAATCCTAAAGATAGATCTATTGGGCCTAACAAACCCCATCCAAAGTACCGGATGCTTTAGTACTTCGAAATTTATATCATATCCGAAGGGTGTCCCGGAATGATGGGGATATTCTTATATATGCATCTTGTTATTGTCGGTTACCAGGTGTTCACCATATGAATGATTTTTATCTCTATGTATGGGATGTGTATTGAAATATGAAATCTTGTGGTCTATTGTTACGATTTGATATATATAGGTTAAACCTATAACTCACCAACATTTTTGTTGACGTTTAAAGCATGTTTATTCTCAGGTGAATATTAAGAGCTTCCGCTGTTGCATACTAAAATAAGGACAAGATTTGGAGTCCATGTTTGTATGATATTGTGTAAAAACTGCATTCAAGAAACTGATTTCGATGTAACATATTTGTATTGTAAACCATTATGTAATGGTCGTGTGTAAACAGGATATTTTAGATTATCATTATTTGATAATCTACGTAAAGCTTTTTAAACCTTTATTGATGAAATAAAGGTTATGGTTTGTTTAAAAATGAATGCAGTCTTTGAAAAACGTCTCATATAGAGGTCAAAACCTCGCAACGAAATCAATTAATATGGAACGTTTTTAATCAATAAGAACGGGACATTTCAGATCGACCGTAAATGACCTAAAAGAAGAGGGCTGAGTGTTGGGCCTGCTGCTGGGCTTGAGTGTGCTGCTAGACTAATCCATGATGCATTAATAATTGTTGCTGAGCATGTATAATATTTAGTAATTGGGCTTCTGAGAGATAGGAAAGTCGCACCTCAAGATATCCCATAACTAAAATTGAAGTTTAGCTTCCAAAATAAGACGCTGTTCTTGGAAGATACACGAATGTGGGATGTGTGAAGTAGATTAAACAAAAAAAGTAAACAAGGTAAAATTAACTTGGAGATCAAGTCAAAGCTTGGAGAACAAGTCAGCTTAGAAGACAAGTTTTACTTAAGGAACAAGAAGTTGATATTTACAGAATGTTTCTTGTACTTGAGGGCCAATTTAAACTTGTGCAACAAGGTTTTAAGTTTAATGCTTCCATATAAATAGACCCATAATCTCATTGTAACTCATCACAAAAATTCTATCAATGAAATCATTCTAGTTTGGCCCGTGGATTAAAGTAACCAACCATTGATTACATACAACCACGTTAAATTATTGTGTTCTTAATTTTATAGTTTTTGTCTTTGTTTGTCTATAGTGGGTTGGGTAATCTTTGGGAATTACCCTTATTGTTGCGTCCTAAATCCTAACAATTGGTATCTAGAGCTCAAGGTTTTTGAGTTGGGAAGATGGCGGAAGACGAAAAATTTAGAATTGATAGATTTGATGGAAAAGACTTCGGCTTTTGAAAGATGGAAATTAAAGATTACTTGTATCAAAAAGAAGCTACACCAACCCTTGTTGGAGGTTAAACCCGAAGGCATGGATGATGCCGATTGGTCTCTTTTGGATCGCCAAGCTTTGGGTTCGATTCGTCTCTCTCTCGCCAAGAACATTGCATATAACGTTGTGAACGAGAAAACAACGTTTGCATGTTTAAAGGCTCTCTCTAACATGTATGAAAAACCTACAGTGGAGAATAAGGTTTTTCTTATGCGATAATTGTTCAATACGAAGATGAGGGAAGGTTCGAGTGCAACGGATCACATCAACGAATTCAACAATATTATATCAAGGCTTGAATCGGTAGATCTCAAGTTTGATGATGAACTAAAAGCACTAATCTTGCTTTCATCGTTACCGGAGAGTTGGTCGGGTACTGTTACCGCGGTTAGTAGCTCTACGGGAACTACTAAGCTAGCGTTTGAAGGTATTAGGGATTTGATTCTCGGTGAAGACACTCGTAGGAGAAACTCGGGAGAATCTTCATCCGGATCCTTGTTAAGTGCCGAAAACCGTGGTAGGAAAATTGATCGTGGTGGTGAGAAGAAGGGTAGGAAGAAGTCTAAGAAGAGGTATACATCAAAGGTTCGAAGTGAAGCTATTAGTTGGGGTTGCAATCAAAAGGGGAACTTTTAAAGGAATTGCAAGATTTCTCCGGCGAGAGGTGTTAACTTTACCGTGAAAGATACGGATGATGCACTTTTATGTAGTGTTGAAGATTCGGTGAAATCATGGATCTTGGATTCGGGAGCTTCGTTTCATGCCTCACCCACTAGGAGTTTGATGACGAGTTTTCGATCGTATCATGGTAAGGTTAGATTGGCAAACAATAAAAAGCTTGAAATTGAAGGCATAGGATATGTTGTATTGAAGACTACTCTTGGTTCTAATTGGACTTTGAAAGACCTGAGGTTTATTCCTAAGTTTAAAAAGAAGCTTATCTCGGTTGGTCAATTAGATGAGGAAGGTAACACGGTTACTTTTGAAAATCGCCAATGGAAGGTGGTTAAGGGTAGTAGGGTCGTGGCTCGTGAACATAAAAGAGGAACGCTTTATATGGTTGAGGTGTTTGATGAAAACACGGTGGTTGCTACGGTTGATGTTAGAGATAATTCTACTCTATGGCACCGAAGGCTAGGGCATATGAGTGAAAAGAGTATGAAGATGCTTGTTTCGAGTGGGAGAATTCCGGATTTGAAGAAAGTGGAGCTTGGGTTTTGCGAACCATGTGTATATGGGAAGCAAAAGATGGTGACTTTTCGGAAATTGGGGAATGCGCCCAAGTGGGAAAAATTGGAGCTAGTTCATACGGATGTGTTTGGTCCAACGAATGTAGAATCACACGGAGGTTCTTGTTATTATGTCACCTTCATTGACGACTCCACTCGAAAGGTATGAGTTTATTTTCTTAAAGCTAAATCCAATGTATTTGATACTTTTGTGAAGTGGAAAGCTATGGTACAGAATGAAACTAACTTAAAGGTGAAGTGCTTAAAGTCGGATAATGGAGGAGAATATGGTAGTCTTGAATTTAAAGACCATTGTGCAAAGAACGGTATTAAGATGTTAAAGACGGTACCGGAGACACCGCAACACAATGGGGTTGCCGAATGTATGAATCGTACGTTGAATGAAACGGCTAAGAGAATGAGACTACATGTTGGTTTGCCTAAGATGTTTTGGGCGGATGCGGTTAGTACGGTGGCTTATTTGATCAATAGGGGACCCTCAACACCATTGGGTTTCCGAATTCTAGAGGAAGAATGACAAGGTAAAAAGGTGAGTTATGGTCATCTTAGAATCTTTGGGTAATGCATATATGAAGACCAAGGATGCGGATAGAGACAAGCTTGAGGTTAAGTCAAAGAGGTGTACTTTCATTGGTTACATTTCGGATGAGATGGGTTATCGATGTTAGGATAATGAGGCTAGAAAAGTGATTCGTTCTCATGATGTTACCTTTGATGAATATTCGGTTTATAGCAAACCGGAAACAGGGAGTCCTAAACCGGATTATGTTACTTTTGACGATGTTTCTATTGATGATCTTGCAGGTTCTAGTGGGAGTTTTAGTAATAATGTATTGCCGAATAATGGTGACCCGTCACAAAGTGCTAATGATGAAGATGGTTCGGAAAGCGGTGAAAGTTCTGAACATAGTGGGAGTTCTAGTGATGAGGAGGATGATGATGGAACCGGTCTAACCATACCGGTTGCTCCTACACTAAGACGTTCTACTAGAGTGCCCAAGCCTAATTCTAGGTATTCTTCATCAACAAACTACTTGCTCTATACCGAGAATGGTGAACCCGAGAGTTAATTTAAGGCGAGAAAATCAAAAGAATTCATGCAATGGAAGCTTGCCATGAAGGAAGAGATGGTGTCACTTGAGAAGAATAAAACTTGGTCACTAGTGAAATTACCTCATGATAAAAGGGTGTTGCAAAACAAATGGGTGTATAGAATCAAGAATGAGTTGGATGGCAAGAAGAGGTACAAGGCTCGGTTGGTGATCAAAGGCTTTCAACAAAAGGAAGGAGTTGATTACAACGAGATTTTTTCACCGGTAGTCAAGATGACTACTATTCGGTTGGTACTTGCTATAGTTGCATCCGAGGACTTACATCTTGAGCAACTAGATGTGAAGACCGCATTCTTACACAGAGATCTTCATGAAGAGATCTATATGAAGCAACCCGAGGGCTTTGAGGTAAAGGGTAAAGAGAAGTGGGTTTGTAAGCTAAAGAAAAGTTTGTATGGATTGAAGCAAGCAACTCGGCAATGGTACTTGAAGTTTGATGAGTTTATGAAGAAGATTAATTTCTTAAGATGTGAAGCCGATCATTGTTGCTACTTGAAGAAATTTAAGTCTTCTTATATCATCTTGTTATTGTATGTTGATGATATGTTGATTGCGGGTTCTAACATGTCCGAAATTAACAAGTTGAAGAGATTACTTTCCCATGAGTTCGAGATGAAAGACCTTGGTAGAGCTAGGCAAATACTTGGGATGAGTATTGTGCGTGATTGTGTGAAAGGAACTCTATACTTGTCTCAAACTAAATACATTGAGAAAGTAGTAGAGAGGTTCAACATGGAGAATTAAAAGGCTCGTTCTATGCCTTTGCGAAGCTCAATAAGGTTATCGAAACGTAAATCACCTAAAACGGAAGAAGCCAACGCGGAGATGAAAAAGGTTCCTTATGCATCGACCGCGGGTAGTGTTATGTATGCCATGGTTTGTACGAGACCGGATATTGCCCATTCAGTGGGAGTAGTAAGCCGTTATATGTCTAAACCGGGGAAAGAGCATTGGAAAACGGTCAAATGGTTGCTTCGTTACTTGAAAGGTACTTCTAATATGGGATTGTGTTTCACTAAAAACAATGTCATACTTAGGGGTTATGCGGATGCTAATTTGGGTGAATGTGATGATTCGGGGAAAAGCACTACGGGTTATGTTTTCACATTAGGGAAGACGGCGATTAGTTGGATGTCTCGACTACAAAGAAGTGTTGCTTTATCTATAACGGAGGCCGAATACATGGCTATTGCGGAAGCTACTAAAGAGCTTGTGTGGTTGAAAGACTTCTTGTGTGAGCTGGGTAAAAGACAAGACTATTGCATCTTGTATTGTGATAATCAAAGTGCGGTTCATCTTGAGAAGAATCCGGTGTTTCATAGTCGTACGAAACACATCAATTTGAGGTATCATTTTATTCAACAACATATAAAAGATGGAACTTTAATTTTGAAGAAAGTCCTTGGTTCGAAGAATCCCACGGATATGTGTACTAAGGTGATGACGACAGACAAGTTGACGTTTTGCATAGCCTCAACCGGTTTTCTCATGAATTGATTAGAGAAGATGACCTACTAGAGAGATAGAGAGTTGATGTTCGAGTCTAACAATAGGAGTTGAAGACCTTGCATCGAAAGTGTACTCATCCGATGTATGTGTTGAGTGTGCGTGTTTCAAACGGCATTTTGGCGGTATGAATGGTGGTTTGACAATCTTGGTTAGTGTTGGGTTGAAGAAGATTGGGTTTTGTTAAAGTCTCCTTCAAGTAGGAGATTGTTGGATGTGTGAAGTAGATTAAACAAAAAAGGAAACAAGGTAAAATTAACTTGGAGATCAACTCAAAGCTTGGAGAACAAATCAAGCTTGGAAGATAAGTTTTACTTAACGAACAAGAAGTTGATATTTATGGAATGTTTCTTATACTTGAAGGCTAAGTTAAACTTGTGCAACAAGGTTTTAGGTTTAATGATTCCCTATAAATAGACTCATAATCTCATTGTAACTCATCACAAAAATTTCATCAATAAAATCTCTCTAATTTGGTCCGTGAATTAAAGTAATCAACCATTGATTACATATAACCACGTTAAATCATTGTGTTCTTAATTTTCTAGTTTTTGTCTTCGTTTGTCTATAGTGGGTTATGTAATCTTTGGAAATTACCCTTATTGTTGGGTCCTAAATCCTAACAACGAATCCACCAAATATATATATATATATATATATATATATATATATATATATATATATATATATATATATATATATATATATATATATATATATATATATATATATATATATATATATAAACTTTAAAGACTATGATGATATGTTGTTGTGGCTTTCAAAGATGATAAAATAGTGTTGACTGTGAATATATGATAACGTAGACCGCTGCAAACTTAAAAATTGATGTTGACCAGAACAGTTTTTCTACAAGATTAGTAACTTGTTGATGTCTTTGCTGATTCGACACAAGAAAAGAAGAGAATTGCAATCAATTAATCAACTAATTAATATATGCCATGAGCTGTGATATTAATTAAATAATTTTTTGAATCACAAATGGGTCGGTACAGGCGCTTGGAGTTTCCTGTAAAGGCTACGAGTACGACGGCCGTGTTTGTGTAAAGAATTTTTATGGTTGAGATTTAGGCATCTATACCATGTTGAGAAGTGATATTTTATATATTCTTATTGATTGATCAAGCTTGCAGTACACATATATAAAAAATAACCCTAGCAGATTAAGTGGGCTGAACCCATACAATAAATAATATGGGCTAAATGTTAAATTACCAGTCTATCAGTTTAAAGCTTACCCTTTAATTAACAAATCCACTTTTATAATCACTCCGGCGGTGTTAAAAAACTACTACTTTACTAATCTTGTATGTGAGAAACTGAAATAAAAAGCATACCAAAAATTAAGAGCTGTTGATGAGAAACTTTTTGACAGTGAAATCTCTTTTCCTTTGTATAAGAACGTCTATTTCTTTTTCAAATATAAAAATAGAAAAAAAAAACTTTGTTTTCTCTTTCTATTAATCATTCGAATCATGTGGTCACATTCGGTGTTATTATAATGATTAAGTGAGGAGCCAGATAGCTAAACAAGTATTCAAGTACAGTACATGAAGCATTATAACTTAGATAAATTTTAATGGTTTGTACCTAGGTTTATGTAACTTGAAAAGAATGTTATAAAATGACGAAAATACCCTCATATGTTTGGCACATGTGAGGGTTAACCATTAAAATTTTACTGCAGTTAGTTAGGGGTACTAACCACGCAAGTTAAACAAAACATAGGTACCAACTACGCAAAAAAACAGTTTAGGTGTTGTCATGATAATGTAAACAAACCACAGGTACCAACGGCATAATTTTTTCTTCTCCAAAATATCTATAGTCAATATTAAAATCCTATAATGATGATGTCATTATTAGGCTAATTCATTTGTTAAGAAAAAATTAAAAAGAAAAAAAAATCTAAGCATGGTGGTTGATGTCATTAATCTAAATAATTTTGAATTAAAATTAAATCTTATTGATTAATTATTATTATTAAATCTTATTAATAATTATTTTAATTATTAAAACTAAATAATTTTGAATTATTTTAATTAATTATTTTGAATTGAGTACGAGAAGGTATAAACGCTAGGCAGAAGGAAACCAATTCTAAATTTATATTTTAATTTACATTTTTAAAATAAAATGACAACCAATATTATCTCTTATGATTAGATGTAGATTGTTTAATATGCATTTTAGGTGTTTGATGAAATGTTCAGCTGACGAGTTTCTTAGTCGGACTATGTGGTTTCAAGGGTCATTAAACTAAATGACTTTAGCATTTACGTTCACTTAATACCTAAATCATATCATTAAACTGTTTCGTTTAAACAAACTCGTAGTTCCACTGGTCATTTCTAATAGCCGATATCTTCCATATCTTCACCATATTTAGCATTGTTTATATTTGTATCTTATATCATTATGTATAGCAAAGATTTGTTATGATCCGATTCCTAGAATGATGTAATAGGGTGTATATATAGGATGGCATATCAATTGTAATGGGTATCGATTATCAGTTATAATATGGTATCAGATTTCAACTGATCCATCTCTTCTAACCCTACTTCTCCTTCAAGCATTCTTCATTATTTTTCTTCTTCATATACGAATCTGCCATCCATTTTTAAATGGCTGAAACACACAAGTTACACCCTGCAGTTACGGTTAACAACATCCGTAACTTCATACCTTTCATGTTTGAACTCAAAAATGACAAATATGTATCATGGGCTGAACTTTTTCAGATCCATTGCTTTGCGTTTATGGTCATCGATCATATCATCCCTGCTACTGATGCTTCTTCTTCGTCTGTGACAACCGACGTCAATCAAGCAACACCACCGGATCCTGCTCTTTGGAATCGTCTTGACGCCATTGTTCTTCAATGGATATATAAGACGGTTGCTGCTGAACTTCTAGGTACTGTTCTCGTACCTGGATCTACTGCTCAGGAGGCATGGGACCGCCTCAAGTACATCTTTCATGATAATCGGCACACACGAGCTGTTTATCTTACCCACGAGCTTACTAATACTCGTCAAGAAAACTTTCCGAATATGTCTGCTTATTGTTAGGAACTAAAGAACCTTGCCAATCAACTGTCTAATGTTGGCCCGAAAATCGATGATGATCGGCTTGTTTTGCAGCTCGTTACTGCTTTAAGCGAGTCCTATGATACGATTGCATCTCAAATCAATCACATGGACAAGCTTCCGTTGTCTTATGAGGCCCGCTCGAAGTTGATTTTGGAAGAAAGTCGCAAGTCAAAACAAGCTACTCAATCGGCGTCTAGTTCCGGTACAGCTTTGCTATCCGTTACTCCTACTATTAATGTTAAATCGGAAACACCTTCAAACGGAACTCCGCGTGGTACGGGTCAATACAGTCACAGACGGGGGTCTAATCGGGGTAGTTATCGTAGTCGCGGTGGTTATGGTCGTGGTCGTGCTGGTCGCGGTTTTTCTGGTTCCAATAATCAGTATAATAGCCCTTATGGCTCGTATGTACAACAAGCTTCTGTTAATCAATATCCCACCCATGGGTGGAATCATTCTTGGCAGCCCAATAACACGTGGGCCTCCAATCAACAGTGGCACTCTCCTCCATGCCCTTATCCAACCAATGCTTGGCCCAGGCCCAATCATTCGAACACTTAAGCTAGAGTTCTTGGCCTACGACCAGCCAATCCAGGATATGCGCAATCTGTGACATCTAACACTCCTACGGATATAGAGTCCGCCATGTATACGATGAGCTTGCACCCACCCGATGACAACAATTGGTACATGGACACGGCGCCTCCTCTCATATGACTGGAACAAAAGGTAACCTTTTGTCTTATTTAAACTCGGGCCACCCAAAATATATTTTAGTAGGTAACGGCAATCGGCTTCCTATAAATGGATTCGGTCATTCTTTTATTTCCTCTTGTAATAACCCGACTTTTTCCGTCAACTAATTAACGAACATTAGTTAAATTCTATGGTTTTATACGCAAGAATTTTTTTTTATAAGTTAATATCCGTTCATTAATATACGATTAATTTCCAACCTTGATTAAATAGCAAATATTATTGGGTTCTGTGAAACCAACGAAACATGGACAATTTAAATTACAAAAACTTTCATGCACTTGGATCATTACCATATTAAAACACATAACGAATAAACAAATACGAATACAATGTACATGGACTAAAGTGTACATTGGGTAAAATAACAAAAGCCATATATATATATATATATATATATATATATATATATATATATATATATATATATATATATATATATATATATATATATATATATATATATATATATAAAATGCTAGTAATTATAAAATAAATAAAATAAAAATTGGTTAATAATTATAATTAAATTAACAAAATAAATCGGCTCATATAAAAATAAATAGGGAAACATTTGATTTTATCCCAAGTCTTGTAACCTAATCATACACAAACTCTCCAAACCCATTTAATTTTATCCTAAACTTGATAGACTCCTAACTTCATTCAAACATAAGTTTAGACTAATTTTTAAATGGACTTTGAGTCTTCCCCTAACTATGATTTCTCCACTATATAAAAACCCTCACCTCACCCTACTAATTCATTCATAAAATACAAAAAAAAATATACAATTCTGCCTTGTTCCATTATGTTGTCGATGAAACCAATCACCAAAATTAATTGAAACTCCCTTCTTCCCTTCTCTTTTCATTCGGCAGTTTTGCTCAGCCTTTTTCCACCTTAGTCGACACTCAACCCACACCCAAAACAGCCTGCAGTCGTCACCCATTAAGCCCTCCAAATTGCAGCCCAAAACAGCAGCTTTTTACTGCTGTATCGACCTCAACCGCCACCCTGTGTTGCTATTTTTATGTCCGTCAGTTTGCAGCTCATTGCTACTGTTTTTGGTCCATAAAACACCACCCTAAAAGCTGCTGAAAACCGCCACCAACTGCAGCTGTGAGCTGCTGTTTCTGCCCGCAAAACGCACCCAAAAAGTCGAAGCTTTTGGGCTGCTGCTGTCCCTGCTTTATTGCATCTGTTCGGCGATCAAAACCCACCCATAAGAGCCTCAATGTCTGCTGTTTTTGCTACTCAAACACCCCTCAAAAACCGATGTTGTCGCTGCGTTTTAGCTGCTGCTATTTGGGTTGAGTTTGACCCTTTGAATGGTCGACTATGCTGCTGCAAAGTTGCCGATGTTTCTGACCAAGCACACTTTTTGTTCTCGATCTTTTTCTTCGTTCATCAACCCAAGGTACAACATGAACTTTAAGATTTAAATTATACTAGTTATACTATAACTATATGAAGTGGATGATGGTTATGAAAAGTTTATGAACATAAACATTAATATGATAATAATACTATAAAAGATTACGAACATGATTAACATCTAAGTATTGAGATATTAGGAATTTGATATGAAAGTAAAATATGATCATAAGTATATCAATACGATTAAGAATATGGTTATGAATTAAACTTGAAGATCATGAAGATAAAGATTATGAAGATGATGATATAATAATAGTATTACAATATTAATAAGATTAATATGATTATGATATCATTAAATATTATGATTTAGATTATGGGGTAAAGTTATGAATAAAGGTAAGTTATGAATATAATTTTGATCATAAACTTGACGTTAATATGAAGTAAAATTGATTTTGATTAAAGGGAAGTACATTATGTTATGGATATAATTATGGTTATAATTATAAGTATCAATATGATTATAATATTTGTATAAACATGATAATAAAGTTAATGATATAGTGATTTGATAAACATGTAAAATAAAGATGATAAGATTACATGTTAGTTACTAAAAGATAATAATAATGATAATGAAAAGTAATAAAGATAATAAGATGGTGATAAGTTTGAAAGCACATAGGTTATTAATTAGGTAAGATTTAAAGGTTTAATAAAAGTGATATCAATATAATGATAATAATAATAAACATATAAATTATTATTAAACTAAAACATTTTAATTATAATATTATACTAATTACTAAAAATATTAAAGACATGAATAACTATTATAAATAATAAAGTGTCGTATTCCTATACGCACATAACAAGTGAAGAATTATAGCCCAAACTTATAAGCTTTCTAAAAATAGAAACCTACTTTAAATGAAAAACTTTTCAAAAGTAGAAACTTTCTATCAATGACTGTCACTGTTAATAATTAATAAAAAAACTTTGTCTGTTAGACAATAACTGACCAAACGTTTTATCTCTAGGTTGAGATTCCAGTCACATACTTCCGTTTAATACATTCTTTGTGGAAAACTTCAACTGCTCTTAAGGTGAACTTCATAGCCCCACTTTTTAACTGTTTCTATTACTTGTTTTGAACTTTTGGGGTGAGACACATGCTTGCTTTCAAACTGTTTTACGCTTAGACACGAGTACATGAAAACTTTATTTTGATTAGTTCAAACTGTGCTAACATGCTTTGATTCATGCTAAATCCCTGTCATGATATTGTTAGTTGCTGGAATTTTGGCAAGCTTAATTATTGTGAGTAGCGCTATTGAGAGTGACGTCTCTATCCGGATGACCGCTGGTCAATGGATACATAATAATGATTCAATGACACGAACGTGATGTGTTTAGGGTAACTTATGGTTAGCTTCGATATCATATACCTCAGCACTACTAATGAACTGATTAAACTTTATAACTAAATCTTGTGGTCTAAAACTATATTAAACCTATGTTGTTCACTCAACCATTTTTGGTTGACACTTTAAGCATGTTTTGTGTCAGGTACATAGATATTTTGCTTCTGCTGTAGAACTCTGCTGTTACTTAAAAGTCAAGCCAAGCACTGGGACCAGAGTTAACATCCATGTCAATGGCATTTTTGGCAGGGTGTTAAACTTGGTATCAGAGCCAGGTTGTAGGGAACTAGGCTACCTTAGTGCATCTGACATGATAGCGTTATGATGCATTAAGTCTAAACTACGACTGAACTTATTGTTTGCCTTAGTTAGAAGCCTTGCGTACTTTAGGTTTACTTTACGGTATTAATATATACTACTACTAGAAGCGTACCTTCCACTAAATTAGGACGTCTATTCCTGATCATACTTGTGAAAAACAACGACGTGTCTAAAACGAACGTTAACTTGGAGTTACCGGAGTGCCTGAATCGTTGACATCAACTCTGCCTAACGTTTCGTCGGAGAATGAACCTGTTGCGAAGTATTCACTACTCGTCACTGCACCTTACTCTTCCGATCTTACTAAACTCGAAGCTACAACCTTGAATGAAAACGCAAACCTACGGGGAACCTTATTCGCCGATGACTTACGTCACTAAAACCAACTTTACCCATTACTTTTTTTAAACAACCACCTTACTCGAGGAGAATCATTTTCTTTTCGTGAACACAAGATTTTGCACCAGATACACCTTTGAGAAACCATATACAATACTACGAACCCAAATCTTTATTCATACCTATTGTTAATAACTTCACTCTCATCTTAGTATGACAGCCCCGATGGGACACTCAAACGGTACAATATATTGAAGAAAATTTTCTTATACCGCTTGTAAAACTCAACTTCAAACTTTTTCAACTGACTTGAGAGTCACCTCATCATACTACATCCCTACTGTCTGCCTTAGGCAACAAACTTTTGGAGGACATTATCGAAATAATCTTTTTACACCAACTACCCAAACTTATTTAAAAACGCACACGTCTAGAAATCACGTATTTTCTTTTGACTATCTAAAACCGTGTCAGAGGTGGCACTACACCTTATTGATTGTCGAAATTTTTCTATACTCTTCAAACAAAGATATTGTCCATTTACTTCATGTTTCAAATCTTTATAGAACATACTCCTTTTCAAGACTTTACGCTTGAGGACATGCTTCGCATGATGCTCAATCAGTTTCACCACTACCCCCATATTTTACCTTTTGCCACCCACTGAAGATCAAACGCCTGTGGTTGGATTCGCATTCTTAGAGTTTAGGATGGTACCTATCATGATAATTGAGAGTTTCGCATGACGAACACGACACTCTGTGACTGGAAAGCCGCTTCATACCATATCCCTTCCCCTTCTGTTCGATTACAATATCACTTAAGCAACAATCATTCTTCTTTATAGCCGAAGACATTACCTTTTACCTTTTTCTTTGGGGTTACACCTTTGGAGGTTGCACTAACCCTTTCCGCTTAAATACAAGTTTTTGTTCGAGATGTCGTTACACTTTGTTCCTTTTTATTCACCATTACTAGATTCTCTTAATTTCAAATGGAGTGATGTTGGAATGGAGGTATGAGTTAATTTAATATAATGACGCCTGATCAACGTGATTATATTATGGTAAGTCATGCCAAAGTTCTAATGGCTCGTGATGGTGATGATGCTTGATCAACATTATTACTACCATGTATCATGTTACGTAACTCCTTTATTTTCTTTATTGTTATTTAAAAATATAAACCTTGGATGTCACACCATCTGAGGATATTACTTTTTGACCTTAATAAAACATCCTCATGTTTCAAGAAAAGATATTCATTTGTTATCACTCAACTTCCGACTACAAGATGCTCGATTTGGCCAAATTAAAGCAAACATTTCTGTCCTCATTGTACTCATTTGAGATATTTTCCTTCATACCTTCCGTGTAACGAAATCACCTCTTTCATAGTTTTCCATGACGAGGAATCATACACTTATTATATTAGCATTTCTCCGCGAGAGCAAACTCTTTCACAAAACTTTTAACGTCCGACTTTATGAAATGCGTTTAGATGACAACTTTCGAGATCATGAGGTCAAACAACTCGAACATAGAGAAATCCCTATCGTCAAATTTTTTTGGAACACTCGTAAGCGGCTAAGAAAAAATATCCTCACCGTTTGTAAACAAAACGCCGACCGACGGCAACGACCAAATTTCGGGACGAAATTTCCAATAAGGGGTATGTACTGTAATAACCCGACTTTTTCCGTCAACTAATTAACGAACATTAGTTAAATTCTATGGTTTTATACGCAAGATTTTTTTTTATAAGTTAGTAACCGTTCATTACTATACGATTAATTTCCAACCTTGATTAAATAGCAAATATTATTGGGTTCTGTGAAACCAACGAAACATGGGCAATTTAAATTACCAAAACGTTCATGCACTTGGATCATTACCATATTAAAACACATAATGAATAAACAAATAAGAATACAATGTACATGGACTAAAGTGTACATTGGGTAAAATAACAAAAGGAAAAAAAAAATATATATATATATATATATATATATTTATTTATTTATTTAAAAAAATGCTAGTAATTATAAAATAAATAAAATAAAAATTGGCTAATAATAATAATTAAATTAACAAAATAAATCGGCTCATATAAAAATAAATAAGGAAACATTTGATTTTATCCCAAGTCTTGTAACCTAATCATACACAAACTCTCCAAACCCATTTAATTTTATCCTAAACTTGATAGACTCCTAACTTCATTCAAACATAAGTTTAGACTAATTTTTAAATGGACTTTGAGTCCTCCCCTAACTATGATTTCTCCACTATATAAAGACCCTCACCTCACCCTACTAATTCATTCATAACTTACAAAAAAAAAATATACAATTCTGCCTTGTTCCATTATGTTGTCGATGAAACCAATCACCAAAATTAATTGAAACTCCCTTCTTCCCTTCTCTTTTCATTTGGCAGTTTTGCTCAGCCTTTTTCCACCTTAGTTGACACTCAACCCACACCCTAAACAGCATGCAGTCATCACCCCTTAAGCCCTCCAAATTGCAGCCCAAAACAGCAGCTTTTTGCTGCAGTATCGACCCCAAACCGCCACCCTGTGTTGCTGTTTTTATGTCCGCCAGTTTGCAGCTCCTTGCTGCTATTTTCGGTCCCCAAAACAACACCCTAAAAGCTGCTAAAAACCGCCACCAACTGCAGCTGTGAGCTGCTGTTTCTGCCCGCAAAACGCACCCAAAAAGTTGAAGCTTTTGGGCTGCTGCTGTCCCTGCTTTGTTGCATCTGTTCGGCGATCAAAACCCACCCATAAGAGCCTCAATGTCTACTGTTTTTGATACTCGAACACCCCTCAAAAACTGCTGTTGTCGCTGCGTTTTAGCTGCTGCTATTTGGGTTGAGTTTGACCCTTTGAATGGTCGACTATGCTGCTGCAAAGTTGCCGATGTTTCTGCTTCTGTTTCTGTTTGAGCTGAGACCAAGCACACTTTTTTTCTCTCGATCTTTTTCTTCGTTCATCAACCCAAGGTACAACATGAACTTTAAGATTTAAATTATACTAGTTATACTATAACTATATGAAGTGGATGATGGTTATGAAAAGTTTATGAACATAAACATTAATATGATAATAATACTGATGTGTGCAGCGGCGTATACGAAATAGTTATATATTTATTATGAAATACTATTAAATACGATACAATTTTATACAAGTTATTTATTTATTTATAGAGTGGATATACCTATACCTTGCTACGACACTTATAGGCAGTGTACCTAATCGTACAGTAGTGTAGTTTTTAGTAAGTCCGGTTCGTCCACAGGGAACTAGCCAAGTTTAACGCTATATTTTTAAAACTAAATTTGTATATAAATATAAATATATATATATAAATATAAGTAGTATTATTATTATAAAAGGGAGTTTTTACCGTTTAATGATCGGTTTGTCGATTTTATGTCTTAAGTCGCAGTTAAAACCTAATGTAAAATATTAAAAATAAATATAACTTAATTTAGAGCATAAAGTAAATAACGATAATGAAATTGCGATAATTAACGTGCGGTAAAGTAAATGACAGTAAATAAAATTGCGATAATTAAAAAGTATGATAATTAAAATGACAGTAAATAAAAGTGCGATGAGATATAAAATAAAGGAATTATGCTTATTTAAACTTCCGTAATCATGATGTTTGACGTGTTGATTTTAGTTTAGTACCATGGATTAATTGTCCTTTGTCCTGGATTATTTGATATGTCCATACGGTATTGTCCATAATAGTCCATCAGTCATAAATATAAAGTGCGAGAGTCTTCGTCAAATTATCCTTATACCCGAAGTCAAATATTCCAACTAATTGGGGATTCGAACTGTAACAAGGTCTTAATACTTTGTTTAATGAATACACAAGGTTATCGACTGCGTGTAATCCAAGGTTTTATTACTTTGTTAACAATTACACCAATTACCCTTGTATGTAATTCACCCCTGTTTCAACAAGTCTATTGATTATTAATCCATCCCCGTGTCCGGTAAAATGAACGATAATTCGTATTTATAAATATCCCGCCCACCGTACCTGATTAAGCGTATGTGGTTATATATAGATACGTCAAATTGTAATCTTTATATTAAATTAACGAGGTATCGTTTAGTTAATATAAATCCCATTAATAGCCCATAGTCTAATTTCCACAAGTGTCGTTCTTTTGTCCAAACCCCAATTATGGTACAAAGCCCAATTATCCCGTCTTTAATATTTTAGCCCAACATCACGATTACTTCAATTTAGATAAGCATAATAATAACTTAGCTACGAGACATTAATTTAAAATGGTTGAACATAACTTACAATGAATAATAATAGCGTAGCGTTACACGGACAGAATTTCGACTTACACACTTACAACATTCGCTAACATAACCTTATTATTATTAATCTTTAATTAAAATTAAAATTATAAATTATATATATATATATATATATATATATATATATATATATATATATATATATATATATATATATATATATATATATATATATATATATATATATATATATATATATATATATATCGTAGAGAGTGAGAGATTGAATTATGTGTGTAAAATTCGGCCAAAACTCGCGAAATTTATAGACTTGGCCAAACTTTTTGGGACCATGCGACCGCATGGATTTTCTTCCTCCAGGCCATGCGATCGCATGGCCATCATTTCCTGGTCACATTGATTTTTAAACGTGGGCTGCTCGTATATATTTAATATATAATATAATATATATAATTTTATATAATTATATATATATTATATTATATTCTTGTACTCCGTTGACTTGTAATTTTAGGCCCATTGCGTCGCGCGTTAATAGTTGGTTCATGTCTTGTTTTCGGATTTTCAAACGCCTTTTCGTATAATTTAATATCTTGTACTTTGCGTTTCGCGTCTTGTATTCTTGTAACTTTTAGACGTTTCTCATCAATAACTTGAACCACTTGGATTGTACTTTTTAACTTTTTGGTCGTTTGCGTCTTCAAATCGTCGAATCTGTATTTTGTCTTCACCTTTTATTATTTAAACGAATATCACTTGTAAATAGAATAATTGCAACTAAAAGCTTGTCTTTCTTGAGGGATAATGCTATGAAATATATGTTCATTTTTAGCATTATCAAATATTCCCACACTTGAGCGTTGCGTGTCCTCAAGCAATATAGTCTTGAAATAAAAATACTAGAATCACTTCTTTATTATTCACACTTTGTACATCAGTGATTTCGATTTGGCGGTATGAACAATGATAGTAACGTTGTGGTTTATAGTCCCACATGACTATAAAAATTTAGATCCTTTAGGAAATTGGATCTTTATGAAAACATTTGATCTTTTGAAAATTCAATCTAGCTTTTACCCTAGATAAGTTTTCCGGAATAACCCTTCACCGGTGTTTGCGAAATTGTTTTTGTGGGTTTTGTGGGTTTTGTGGGTTTCGGATTTGAAAATTTTAGCTCAAAAACTTGCGGTTTTGTGTCACCCACTTGCTAACCTTGTATTAGGAAAGCAACACGTCCAGTATACTTGCTCCGTATATTACCTTTCGATAAACTACCGTCCGGTTGTAAAGGAAAGCGTTGAACAAGCAACTGTTAAGGCAATGTCCCGTGACATGCTTTTGATTATGGTCTATAACGTGTCAGATGAAATTACTATCCTTTGTAGGAGCAATAGTAAAGATCACCCTATAGTTTTTCGGTCTGGAACAAGGTCCTGTCTTCGACCATGCTATGCAACCACCGTTCTTACGGTTGAAACCCGATTTGGTTCAGGTGACCTAATGAATTCCAGGTGAATTCCTAGGATTTTACGTTCAATGGTAATGAACGCATTAAAAATGGGTTTTCAGAAAACAAATCGGTTTGTAATTTTGATCAAAATATTTTCTCGTTCAAGCTCGAGTTTAGATATAATCGAATTTCATGAGTTTGTAATTCTCAATCTTTAAAGTCAATCTCAAGGATTGAGTAATATCAGGCTTAAAAGCTGATTTTTGATCTTTAAGGAGATTATCCTTTCTAGGGATCTGATTCATTAGTCTTATAAGCTAATTTGCACGGTGCCTCCCATTATACGAGACAGATCCTCTCATGGTTAGGATAAGTCTGACCACTTGGCGACCCTGTTTGATGCTGAGGTCCGTGGATTTCCAGCTGATTTTCGAGAAAACTTTTCAAGGTTTTTCGTAGACTCTACAACTGGTCTGGACGATAACTTCCTGACTTAAATCAAGAAGCGCTTGTGATAATGCTAAAACGAACATATATTTCATAGCATTATCCCTCAAGAAAGACAAGCTTTTAGTTGCAATTGTTCTATTTACAAGTAATATTCGATTAAATAATAAAAGGTGAAGACAAAAGGCAGATTCGACGAATTGAAGATGCAAACGACCAAAGAGCTCAAAAGTACAAAGTACAATCAAAGTGGTTCAAATTATTGATGAGAAACGTCTCAAAATTACAAGAGTACAAGACGCGAAACGCAAAATACAAGATATTAAATTGTACGCAAGGACGTTCGAAAATCCGGAACCGGGACCAGAGTCAACTCTCAACGCTCGACGCAACGGACTAAAAATTACAAGTCAATTATGCACATGAATATAATATAATATTTAAATAATTCTTAAAATTATTTATATATTATATATTATATTTAAAATCGTCGGCAAAGCTAGGAAACAAATCATGTGAGCTGGAAAAAGTGGCCATGCGATCGCATGGCCTGAAGGCCTAAATCCCATGCGATCGCATGGCAGTAGGTAGCTGGCCACATGCCTATAAATTCTCAGTTTTGGTTAATCATATATGCATCTTTTTCTCTTCCTATCTATCAACGTATATATATTTATATTTATATTATAATTTTAATTTTAATTTTAAATTCTAATAATAAGGGTATGTTAACGAATGTTGTAAGGGTGTATGTCAAAATTCTGTCCGTGTAACGCTACGCTATTTTTAATCATTGTAAGTTATGTTCAATCTTTTTAATTTAATGTCTCGTAGCTAAGTTATTATTATGCTTCTTTAATGCCGAAGTAATCGTGATGTTGGGCTAAATATTAAAATTGTGTAATTGGGCTTTGGACCATAATTGGGGTTTGGACAAAAGAACGACACTTGTAGAAATTAGACTGTGGGCTATTAATTAGTTTTATATTAACTAAATGATACCTCGTTGATTTAATATATAGACTTATAATTTGACGTATTTATATATAACCACATACGCTTGACTGGGTACGGTGGGCGGGATATCTATAAATACCAATAATTGTTCATTTTACCGGACACGGAACTGGATTAATAGTTAATAGATTTGTTGAATCAGGGGTGGATTACATTCAAGGGTAATTGGTGTAATTGTTAACAAAGTAGTAAAACCTTGGTCTACACGCAGTCGATAACCTGGTGTATTCATTAAACAAAGTATTAAGACCTTGTTACAATTCGAATCCCCAATTAGTTGGAATATTTGACTTCGAGAATAAGAATAATTTGACGAAGACTTTCGCACTTTATGATTATGACTGATGGACTATTATGGACAAATCCGTATGGACATATCGAATAATCCAGGATAAAGGACAATTAACCCATGGTAATAAAACTAAAATTAACACGTCAAACATCATGATTACGGAAGTTTAAATAAGCATAATTCATTTATTTCATATTTAATTTCCTTTATTTCATATTTAATTGCACTTTTAATTATCGCACTTTTATTTATTGTCATTTTATTTAATTGCACTTTTTAATTATCGCAATTTTATTTACCGTTATTTTATTTATCGCACTTTTATTTATCGCAATTTCATTATCGTTATTTACTTTACGCTTTAAATTAAGTTATATTTATTTTTAATATTTTACATTAGGTTTTAACTGTGACTAAAGTTTTAAAATCGACAAATCGGTCATTATACGGTAAAAACCCCCATTTATAATAATAATAATACTACTTATATATATTTTTGTATTTTTACAATTATAAGTTAAAACTAATATAGCGTTAAACTTGGCTAGAGTTCCCTGTGGACGAACCGGACTTACTAAAAACTACACTACTGTACGATTAGGTACACTGCCTATAAGTGTTGTAGCAAGGTTTAGGTATATCCACTCTTTAAATAAATAAATAACTTGTGTAAAATTGTATCGTATTTAATAGTATTTCCTTGTAAAAATTAATAGTATTTTATACCCCTTCGCTTTAACATCAAGTATTTTTGGCGCCGCTGCCGGGGACTTCTTGCTTAAACACCGGAAGCCAACGCTATATAAAAAAAAGATTTTATTAGAATTTTATAAAGTTTTTATTAAAAATATACGTTTTTAAAAAATATAAAAAAAATACAAAAATATAAAAAGAAAAATAACAATATATATATATTTTTAAGATTTTATTAAATATATATATAAAATTATAAAATATTTCTATTTCTATTTTTAGTTTGTAAAAATATAAGTTTTATTTAATTTATACTTTTTATAAATTTTAATACAGAAAATTAAAACAAAAAAAAAACATTCGGGCCACTACCCTATAGCAGCCCAGAACCTGGCCCGAAACCCTTATCCATGCGACCGCATGGATTTTTAATGTAAGGACCATGCGATCGCATGGCCCTATCTAACACGCCACATTTGACCTAAATCTGAATTAATTATGGAGTATTATTTATTATTATTATTAAAACCCTAATTAGGGTTTAATTTTAAATTAATTAGTTTTAGTTTTTATTATTAATTTGTATTTTTAGTTTAATTAGTTTTATTAATATATAAAATTAATAGTTTTATAAAATAAATAATATAAAAATAATATTTTTATAAAAATTGTACTTTTTGCAACTTTAAGATTATTTTTTATATTTTGTATCTTTTTGTTTGTTTTAGCGTAATATTTGTATTTTTCGCTCGTATTTACTTTTAAGTCATAGTTTTTGCCATAGTTATTTTTATTTCTAGATTTTTAGGCTTTACCGTAAAATCCCTTAATTGCTTTTTCTTTAGACTAAGATTTAGGTGCTTTAGAATTTTGCGACGCCGTTTTTATATTTTAGTACTTTTTAAGTTATTGCCATTTGAGATATAGTATTTCTTTTAAGCTTTAATATTTTTAGACGCAACTTTTAATTTTTAGTTTTTAGACTTTTAAGTTTCAACGCGCTACGTTCTTTTTATTATTTTTCGACTATTTATTTTTCGACGTTTTTCGACGCGCTCTTTTTCTTTCTTATTTTTCTCCGCTCTAGTTTTTAGGACTTAGTTTTTTTCTATTTCTTCTCTAAAATTTCTTTAAATTTCAACGAAAAATTATTTTAAGTGGTTAAATTGATAGACATCCAAATTTTCTGTTTCGTAGTAATAGTTGGATTTGTTAGTGGCTGAGTTGAGAGCTTCCGATTTAAAGGGTTCTGGCTCCCTGCTACATCTTTTGGCTATTCAAAACGTGGGCAAAAGCAGAAAAGTCTGTTAATTTGATAACTTTAATAATTTTTATCTTTTATAACTAATAGGATATTCAGTGAATGCACCGAGCAAAACGTTCACCACCTTTTGTACGTTCACCACCTGTAACTCGATCAAGACATCTAGCAAATATTGTCGCCGTTGATTTTCCTTTAGAATCTTCATCCAGTCAACCAATTACTCCAATTCAAATTTTCGATAATCCATTTTTTTAACCCGACCTCACAATTGAGAACCCGGAGGATATTCAAGGACAATTCAGAGATCCTGAACCACTAATCTCTCCTCCGGAACCACCAATCATTCAAACAGAGATTGTCGAGGAACAACCCATTAAATCAGAATCCTATAGTGATTCAGATTCAACAAATTCAATCATGGAAAATCTGGAACCTCTAAGTATGGAAGACCGAATGCGAGCTAAACGCACTGGCCAAGGTCACGCAATTACTCAACCAGACATTAATGCGCCAGATTATGAAATCAAAGGACAAATTCTACACATGGTAACTAATCAATACCAATTTAGTGGTGCACCGAAGGAAGATCCAAATGAATATCTTGGTACCTTTAATAGGATCTGTACACTATTTAAAATAAGAGAAGTGGAGGATGAACAGATATATCTCATGTTATTTCCCTGGACTTTGAAGGGAGAAGCCAAAGATTGGTTAGAATCGTTACCTGAAGGGGCGATTGATACATGGGACGTTTTAGTTGAAAATTTTCTTAAACAATTCTTTCCGGCATCTAAAGCCGTGAGACTTCAAGGAGAAATTGTTGCGTTCACACAAAAGCCAAATGAAACTCTATATGAGGCGTGGACAAGATTTGGAAAGTTATTGAGAGGATGTCCGCAACATGGTTTAGACACTTGTCAAATAGTATAAATATTCTACCAAGGATGCCACATAACTATAAGAAAATATATCGATATAGCAGCTGGTGGTTCCATTATGAAGAAAACCGCAACTGATGCTTACAAAATTATTGATAACACAGCTTCCCACTCACATGAGTGGCATCAAGAAAAAGATATCGTTAGATCATCTAAAGCAGCTAGAGCCGATTCTAACCATGACTTTGATTCCATTTCCGCAAAGATAGATGCTGTCGAGAGACGAATGGAAAAGATGACTAAGGATATTCACTCAATACGAATAAGTTGTGAGCTATGTGGAGGACCACATTTGACAAAAGATTGTCTCAGTATTGAACTAACAATGGAACAAAGAGAGAATGTTTCATACATAAACCAAAGGCCTGTAAATAATTATCAGAATAATTATCAACCGCCTAGGCCAATCTATAATCAAAATCAGAATTATAACCGAAATGTTCCATACAACAACCAACAAGGTCCTAGTAATCAACAAGTATCCAATAATACTTATAATCAGCAAAGACCTATTTTTCAAAACAAACCACCACAAACAGATGATAAAAAGCCAAATTTAGAAGACATGATGTCGAAGCTAGTTGAATCTCAAACTCAGTTTTTCACATCTCAGAAACAAACCAATGAACAAAATGCTCAAGCATTTAGAAATCAACAAGCTTCTATTCAAAATCTGGAATAAGAAGTGAGCAACCTAGCAAGGTTAATAGGTGAAAGAAAACCGGGAAGTCTACCTAGCGATACAAATGCTAACCCCCGGAATGAAACAGCTAAACCATTAGTACAAGAAGTGGTATTACACTTAAACCACCTGAAATACCTGTAATTTCTGATGAAGCTATTCCTACTCCACAAGAACCACAGTCTGAACAAGATAAGGAAAAAGAACCGGTAGTTGAAAAGGTTAATGAAGATAACACAGTTAAGGCTAAACCTTATGTTAAACCATACCAACCACCACTTCCTTACCCGAGTAAAATGAGAAAAGAGAGACTTGAAGTCGAGAAATCCAAATTCTTGGATATGTTTAAACAGATAAATGTTAATCTTCCTTTCATTGATGTAATTTCAGGAATGCCAAGATATGCTAAATTTTTGAAAGATCTAATCATGAATAGAAAGAAAATGGAAGAACTCTCGGCTGTTACTATGAATGCCAATTGTTCTGCAGTGCTGTTGACTAACATACCAGAAAAATTATCAGATCCAGTAAGTTTCACAATTCCATATTTTCTGGGAAGTCTTAGTTCAATAGAAGCATTGGCAGACTTAGGTGTTAGTATAAATCTAATGCCATATTCGCTATACGCTAAACTAGACCTTGGAGAATTGAAACCAACACGAATAAGCATACAACTAGCCGATCGATCAGTAAAATATCCTAGAGGGATAATGGAGAACATGCTAGTTAAAGTTGGTACTTTAGTATTTCCAGTAGATTTGGTTATTCTGGACATGGAAGAAGATTCTCGAGTTCCTCTCATATTAGGAAGACCATTCTTAAACACGGCTAAAGCAATAATAGACGTGTTCGATAAGAAACTGACCTTAAGTATAGAGGACGAGAGTGTTACCTTTTTTGTTGATAGAGCCATGCAACAACCGCAATCTGCAGATGATACATGTTATTACATTCAAACTATAGATTCACATGCAGAATTATTACAAGAATTTCCAGAATTACAAGGAACAGGAGAATGTTCTTTAGGAGAAGGAACTGAACCAATTGATGAAGCTGAAATGTTAGCCGCACTCATGGCAAATGAATACGAACCAACAACAGAAGAACTTCAAATGCTAAAAGAAGAAGACAGATATCGATATAAATCATCGATAGAAGAACCACCGATATTAAAGTTAAAGCCACTTTCAAACCATTTGGAATACGCTTATTTACATGGTGAATCTGAATTACCTGTAATAATATCGTCTTCTCTTACGAAAAATGAAAAATCTCAACTCATTTCTGTGCTAAAAGCTCATAAACCAGCTATTGCATGGAAGATTCATGACATTAAAGGCATAAGTCCTTCGTATTGCACACATAAAATCCTTATGGAAGAAGGTCATAAAACGTATGTGCAACGCCAACGAAGACTAAATCCGAATATGCAAGATGTTGTTAAGAAAGAAATTATTAAACTGCAAGATGCAGGTTTAATTTATCCAATTTCTGATAGTCCATGGGTAAGCCCAGTTCAATGCGTACCTAAGAAGGGTGGCATGACTGTCATCACAAATGAGAAAAATGAGCTTATTCCTACTAGGACTGTAACAGGATGGCATGTTTGTATTGATTATAGAAAATTAAATGACGCCACCAGAAAAGATCACTTTCCTTTACCTTTCATTGATCAAATGTTGGAAAGATTAGCCGGAAATAGTTACTATTGTTTTCTTGACGGTTTTTCCGGATACTTTCAAATTCCAATAGCACCCAAGGATCAAGAGAAAACCACGTTCACATGCCCTTATGGTACTTTTGCTTATAAACGCATGCCATTTAGACTTTGCAACGCCCCTGCAACCTTTCAAAGGTGCATGATGGCGATTTTTCACGACATGATAGAAGAATGCATGGAAGTATTCATGGATGACTTTTCAGTCTTCGGTGATACATTTGAATCATGTCTAGTCAATCTTGAACGAATGCTTATTAGATGCGAACAATCAAATCTAGTTCTTAATTAGGAGAAATGCCATTTCATGGTTAAAGAAGGCATCGTTCTTGGTCATAAAATTTCAAAGGAAGGAATTGAAGTGGATAGAGCTAAAGTAGATGTAATTGCTAAACTTCCACATCCCACTAATGTTAGAGGAGTTAGGAGTTTTCTAGGGCATGCCGGTTTTTACCGATGTTTCATAAAAGATTTTTCGAAAATTGCCACTCCTATGAATAAACTCCTAGAAAAGGATGCTCCATTCATCTTTTCAGATGAATGCATCAAATCTTTTAATATTCTTAAAGAAAAACTCACTAATGCGCCGATCTCGATAACTCCAAATTGGAATCTACCGTTTGAACTAATGTGCGATGCAAGTGATTTTGCAATGGGAGCCGTTTTAGGACAAAGGATTGAAAAACGATTTCAACCTATATATTATGCTAGTAAGACGTTACAAAGAGCACAAACGAATTACACAACTACCGAAAAAGAACTCCTTGCTATTGTCTTTGCTTTTGACAAATTTCGTTCATATCTCGTTCTAGCTAAAACGGTGGTCTATACTGACCATTCTGCTCTTAGATACCTAATTTTAAAACAAGATGCTAAACCAAGATTAATCCGTTGGATCTTACTCTTACAAGAGTTCAATATTGAAATCCGAGACAAAAAGGGAGCAGAAAATCTCGCAGCTGATCATCTTTCTCGTCTTGAAAATCCTGAATTAGAAGTTCTAAATGAATCGGCCATACAAGACAACTTCCCTGATGAATATCTATTGAAGATAGATTATAGTGAAATTCCATGGTTTGCAGACTATGCAAACTATTTAGTATGTGGATTCCTTGAAAAAGGATTGTCGTACCAAAAACGAAATAAATTCTTTAATGATATAAAACACTATTTCTGGGAAGATCCACATCTGTTTAAAAGTTGTCCCGATGGAATAATATGCCGATGTGTATTCGGAGATGAAGCCAGTCAAATCTTAAACCATTGTCACATAGGACCAATAGGAGGGCATTATGGGCCTCAACTCACAGCAAGAAAAGTTTACGATGCTGGATTCTATTGGCCTACAATTTTCAAAGACGCACACCTTCTTTGCAAATCCTGTGATGCTTGTCAAAGGGCCGAAAAGATAAGTCAACGTGATGAAATGCCACAAAATGTCATTCAAGTATGTGAAGTATTTGACGTTTGGGGTATTGACTTTATGGGTCCATTTTCAAAATCTCATAATAATCTCTACATTCTCGTTGCCATTGATTATGTATCTAAATGGGCGGAAGCACAAGCTCTCCCGACTAATGATGCACGAGTTGTAGTCAACTTTTTAAAACGTCTTTTTGCAAGGTTTGGAACACCGAAAGCTTTAATAAGTGATCGGGGTACTCATTTTTGTAATAATCAACTTAAGAAAGTTCTCAAAAGATATGGAGTAACTCATAAAATCTCCACTGCTTATCTTCCACAAACAAGTGGACAAGTTGAAAATACCAACCGAGCTTTAAAACGTATTCTAGAGAAAACCGTAGGATCAAATCCGAAGGAATGGTCCATGAAATTGGAGGATGCACTCTGGGCTTTTAGAACAGTCTACAAAACTCCAAATGGAACCACACCTTTTAGACTCGTTTACGGAAAAGCATGTCATCTTCCAGTAGAAATTGAACACAAAGCATTTTGGGCTTTGAAGACATGTAATCTTGATTTACATGAAGCTGGACGTTTACGATTAAGTCAACTAAATGAATTAGAAGAATTAAGACATGAAGCATACGAAAATTCGTTAATCTATAAAGAAAGAACGAAGAAATGGCATGATAAAAGAATCTGAAGTTCAAAAGAATTTAAAGAATGAGACTGAGTTCTTCTTTTCAATTCACGATTCAAGCTATTTCTTAGAAAATTGAAATCAAGATGGGCTGGACCATTTATAGTCAAAAGAGTTTTCCCATATGGAACAGTAGAGTTAATAAATTCAAATGGGATTGAATTTAAAGTTAATGGTCACAGAGTTAAACATTACATACATGGTTCGATGGAAGTTGACAATGAAGTCAATCATAATTTCACCACCCAAGAAAACCCTCAGAATGAAAACATAAATATGTTATCAACAACATATGAAAAACCAAAATTGGAAGACGAGGAAGCTTCAAGTTGGAGTGATGAAGAAGAATTCATATACAAACCTCCCATTCCAAGAAACGAAGAAAAACGTGAACAAGAAGTTCAAGTAGAAGTGAAAGAACTAAGAAAAGATCACTTGGAAAAGGTTAACAAACCAACAAATAGATTGAAGCAAAAGTCAGAGATATACAAGTTATTGATGATCCAATTGAAAATAACGTTAACACCACATCTAACTAAGTGTGGGGAGGTTCGAATCTTTTTAGGGTAATATGTATTTCTGTTAGAGTTAGATATTCTGTTTTCGTGTAGTTCTCGAGAATGGAATCCGAATGGTCTTTCCCTAGCAGACCCTAAAGAACTAGTCTTCTCCCCCCATTCTGAATTTTTGTTTTTTTAGGTTTTACGAGATGAAGAATTCATGTGAACTGAACCATGGTCTAATGCTACACGCTTTGATCACTAAACGTAATAATGACACACTCCCGAGTGACCTGGTATCAGTAATAAGAGCCAAATTGGACGGAGTAAGAAAAGAACTCAGAAACGAACATAATAAGTTACATTTTGGTAAAGGAAAATCAAAATCCGCAGCGAAAAGAAGAGCACGACACCTTGAAAGATGTCACAAATGCGAAAAATGGTCACACGAAGGAAAATGCTCGACGAATCAGACATATTCCAATACCGAGTTCGTTACTTTATGCAGAGAAGGACCGTTCATATGTTTTGAAGAAAAATCGTTGAATGCTCGAGGTTATGCCTATGTAGCTATGGAAAACCAATTAGTCCGACTATCTTATGAGTGGGCTAAAGCAGGTCACTGAGAATTCTATCTCACAGGTAAGTATGTACAGTTTTTATTTTTTTTATTTTGCTTTTAACCTTTTAATATTAAACGCTAAATTGTTCGCTATAAAGTATTAAATTGATACTCAACAAAATTAGGTTTTGTGACCGAAATTATTGATATCATACAAAAATTTATTACATCACTGCGAAATTTACCGTTTATTCTTAAGGTATAAATATCTTTAATCAATCAACCCAAAATATTTCAGAGATTCGTCAGGAGTAAAACTAGGTAATATAGCCGAAATTACTTTACCGAAAAGAGGGGCGTATATTTCTGATAATATTTGATTGATTAAAGTGGGATAAAAGACAAAAAAGATTTTTAATTTTAATTTTTATTTTTTTTAAAATTAATATATTAATATTAAATTATTATTGTAAACTTTTTAAAATCAATATATTTAAGTTTGTAAATATTTGAAAAAATTAATATATTTAATATAAGTTTGTATGTATAAAAACAAAAATATAATATAAGTTTGGTATGAATTTTTAATAAAATGAATTTTTAATTTTATGCATTTTAAATTTAAGTTTGGTGTGAATTTAAAAACCAAAATTTACTTTATTTCGCTAAGTTAAAAATTGATTTTTAAAATTCGTCGTGAGTTGAAAACTAGATCGTTGAACCGAAATTGCTCTACCCAAGGGAGGGACGAGAACTTTTATTATCATTATTTTTAATCTTATTGAATTAAAGTATGCCAAAAACATTTAAAAAAACCAAAAAATCTTTGCTTTTAAAACTGCGCTTAAAAAAATGACAAATTTTAAAAATTTTGTCGAGGGACGTACTAGGACAACGAACCGAAATGCCCTCATCCTAAAAACAAATTTTTAATTAATTATATGTTTTATTAGTAAAGGTTTCATAAAAAAAAAAAAAAAAAAAAAAAAAAAAAAGACCTCATGCGATCGCATGAGATTTACCCTGTAACCTCATGCGATCGCATGAGGCTGGAAATCAGGCCAGAAACAAAAAGATCCAGCGAGCTGCTTCTGTCCACAAAACACACACACACACACACAAAACACGAGCACTCTCCAAAAGCCTCTCAAATTTCATCATTTTTCCACCAAAATTCACCAAATTTCTTGCTACAATCCGCTCTATTCATGAATTTGATGAGGAGTTTATCAAAAAGGGTAACAATTTCAACCCTAAACCTCTTTAAATTTGATTTTAAGTGTTCTTGAGCTATATTTTTCCTAATTTGATTTTGTTAGTTTCTAGTGTAATTAGAGTTAAATTGTTAGTATTTTAAGCATGTATAACCTAGATTGATGCTATTTAACATGATTTGAAGCCAAAAACTTCAAAAATTTTAGAAATATAGGGTTTGTGTTCTTGAGCAATTTGGGACTTTTTGATATAAAATTCATGATGTAACACCCCGTTTTCCCGTACGTATCGAAAGGTACCTACTTAATCATTTGTACGTCTATAACTCGTTAGCGTATGCGTAAATGTACGAATATATGTGTATATATATATCTATGTATACTTGATAATGTGTGCATATATATATAAGTTTAAACATGGGTTTTGTTAGCATTAAGTCTTGTGAGACTATTGTGGAAGGCTGGGTGAATATAGGAAGCGGGTTTGGATTGTACAAATTAAATAACATCGAAAATTGTTTAAGGTGGTCAAGCTGTTCAGATGTAGCCTTAAGCCGCGCCGCGGCAAATGGGTCCGCGCCGCGGCATATCAAGCGAACCAGGATCAGGAAGTGGGTTAAGGAAGGCCTATTTTCCCTTTATGTGTCACGCCGAGACGATTAAGTCCGCGCCGTGACAGTTCTGCTGAACTGGTGTCGGACTTAGCTCAATTTAAGGGATTTTAAGGGGCAAAATGGTAAATTGACATGTAGATCTGATGGGAGCATTAACTCTCCACCACATATTCATTTAATTCATTTTCTTTTTCTCTTTTCTCTCTATTTTCTCTCCCAAAACTTAAAACCCATTTGAATTAAAAGTGAGATTTGAGAGTGAAGGATTGAGGGTTGATCTTTGGAGCAAGAATTAAAGTTGTTCCTTGTGTCTCTAGCTACGCGTTGATAGTCTCGGTAAGTTCTAACTCTAAGTTTTGAGGTTTAATTGGTTAATGACTAGCGTTTTGGGTACTAGAGATTTGTAAGACCCATTTGGTGGTAAAATGGGTGAGTTTGGGTTATGTTGTTGTAATGAAACCCTAATAGCCACAATCTAGGGTTTAGGCCTTGTGATTTGAGGTTGTAAGTGTCAGTTGGTGTTGTTAGTCACTAATGCACTTTAAGATTTATGAAAGAAGTGTAAATGGGTAAGTTTGACTTGATTTTGAGTCCAAGTAATATAAAATGGGTCAAAATGTAATAGTTGACCTAATTAGATGAAATGGGTATGGATTACCCTAAGTTTGTGTTAATTGAAGTTAGTAGACTTTAATTCACTAGTCTTAGTGATTAAAGTCGAGTCTTGGCCATTTATGGGCGATTGTGAGTAGTTGAGTCATTTAATACAAATTGGGTCATTAAATGCTCAAGTAGGAGTATTGTGGTTAATCCCACTAGTTGTGAAATTGAATGTGCACTTAATGATTTAGGTACATTGCGTTGGAGCTCGGAAGCGCTAAATCATCATCCTTGTGACAAGGTGAGTGGAATAATTATGCGTTCATGTATATGGCGTGTTTATTTGTGAATGTTATGGTATGAACCACGTGCCGGTAGTGCCATAACATGTGTGGGATGGAGTGTGAACCACGAGCCGGTATCACTATAAACTAAGATGTGAACCACGAGCCGGTAGCATCGAGTGTGAACCACGAGCCGGTAGCACTATAAACTAAGATGTGAACCACGAGCCGGTAGCATCGAGTGTGAACCACGAGCCGGTAGCACTATAAACGAGTATGACTCAAAAGCGTATGGTGTGAACCACGAGCCGGTAGCACCATAGCGTTATTGGTTAACCATATTGAGATTGTTGTTTTGTTTAACATATAATATATATTGAGTTGAGTATATGCTAATGAAGTGGTGTGATAATGTACGACTTGTTAGTGTTACGGGTATGTTGACATGCTATTTGAGTTACAAGTTCGTATAAGGTATTTGGTATTGTGATTGCAAATGGATAGGTTATATATATGTATGTATAATTGTTGCACTCACTAAGCGTTGCTTACCTTCTCGTTGTTTACCATTTTTATAGGTTCCGGCTTGGACAAGGGTAAGGGCATACGTTTGGACTAGTGGTCTCCCGCTTATGTTGTCGGGGGTGCTTTTGGTGTTAGCTTTTGAAGTTGGCCTAACGTTTTGGGTAGTTTAGCCTTAAACCATGCTCGAGGTCATTTGGATTATAAACTATCCTTGTAGTGGGTCAAACTTGTATTAAACTTAATTAATGGCTTTCGTGCCTTTTGTAAACATTTAAATTGATGTACGCTTAAATGGAACTTGTGGAATGGTTTACATATTTAATTGGCGCATAAATGTGTATTATACAAAAAAAAAATTTATCATATGGAATACGGGTTGGGTTGTTACACATGAACTTGATTAAATTGATGTAAATGCCATTTAAAACTTGTTTAATTGCTAGTAATGGTTGTTTTAACATGTTATTTGAGTTGAATGCTTATGAACTTTGTAAACATTTTCATTTATGCTTATTTGAAAAAGTGTAGAATTGTTAAAATTTTGAAAATGCCTATAAGTTTAAGTTTGATTTAACATGTTATTGTAATTATGTTAATTTGTTATTTTGCTAACACTAATGCATATTTGGATGCACAAATTTTGTGTTTAATGTGTTTTGCAGAGATTTACTAATACTGAAACTGGAGGTTCATCATCATCATCTAGACAACCACAACCAGAACCTGAACCAGAATATGAGCCGCAATACGAGCCCGAACAAGAACAATAACAGGAACCACAACAACAGCCTGATCAACACGTACCTTATTATGATACGCTACAATTTATTGCTGCCTTCATAGTATTTCCAATGCATCCGCCAGTAGAATACCCAACGATTCCTGAACACACGTTGCATCCTAATCTGAGATTCGATAGAAGCTGGAGAGATTACCCATCATATCAAAGTAACAAATTCAAACTGATACCGAAAAATGTAGAAGTGCCAAGGGTATTCGATTGGGATCCTTTGGAAAGGGTCCAACTTGCTAACTCAGTTAGACAGCATTTGATCCAAAAGTATGGCAGCACTTCTTTTCACGATTGGGAACGTTTATTCACCATCCGTAGACCTGTATATAAGGAATGGTGTATAGAGCTTATGAGTACTATAGCATTAAATGCAGATGTAGATAGGTTAGATGATAGAAGTTTTCTTAGGTTTATACTTGGCCGTAGGATGTACAGGATGTCCATGCTGGACATGGCCAGGGCATTACAGATTTACACTCCTAGTGAATTGCTACTACCCGATTGTATGAATTTGATTTATCGTGGTGAAAGGGTAGATAGGAATTTTGACGCGAACGCTGTCTGGAGGCGTATGTCAAACTATAATGTTTTTAAGCTGGGAGGAAAACACTCCTACTTACATATTAACAAAGCTGAACTTCGTATAATTCATAGATTTCTGGCTAACTCGATTACACAGAGAGGTCACAATAAAGAGAAAATGACCTTACATGATTTATTTTACCTAAAGTGTATTCGAGACCCAAGAAGCTTTCTTAATATCCCCTACTGTGTTGGTTTTTATTTATCAAAAATGGTGGAAGGAATACAGGAAGGGGGGATTATAGGAGGAGGTATTTTTGTTACTCTCATTGGAGAGTATTTGGGTGTAGATAGGGACCAAGGGGGTCCACTTTTGGAATGTAGGGAACAGGTTGAGCCTTTAGGATTGAAGGTCTATCAGGGTGCTAAGGTATTAAAGAGCAGACGCAACCAGCCAGTACCCTATGAAGGTAGTCATCCTCAGGTAGAGAGTTTCAGATGAGGAAATGGAGGAAGCGGATGACATTAGGGATGTCATTAGGGAGGCTATGACTGACGTCTACCAGCGTGTAGATGAGGTAGATATGACAAACGGGGAGAGATTTAGTCGGATGGAGCAGTGGCAAGCCCGGAATGATTACGAGCATTCCAGGCAATGACAGCATGATAGATGGGACTATCATCAGCGTCAGATTATGAGCCGGCAGTCACCTCAGGATCACTACGTCCTAACCCGACCCGCTTACTATCCTCCACACCAGCCCGAGATGAGACCACCATATACTCTCTACGACCCTAACCAGGCCTACCAGTACACCTATCACCAACCATGGAACCCGGACGACAACATGAACTGGAACCCCTATCCAGATTGATATAGTTCCAGTTGGTGATTTCTATGATTTTTATTTTTTATTATTTTTATTTATTTATGTTTAAACATATGATATTGTGATACATTAATGTATTGTTTAATATTTTTATTATTTGGTACTAATATTTCATATTTGATTTGAAAGTGGGATTTTAAGTCCCATTTCAAATTACCATGCATTTTTATATTTGTATGTATGTATATTGTCAATTGTACACAACAGGGTAAAACAGCAATTTTCAAAGACTGTCATTAAGTTCAGTAAAAGCTACTAATTTTGACGACAAAACGAAAAACAAATGTGATGTAACAACAAGACGGAATGAACAAATGATGTGCACCATTTATCATTCAGCAAACAAACGCAAATATGTTTAGAAACTTTGGAAAAATTTAATCATTTTTATACGCTAATCACCCTCAATAATTTAAATTGTTACTGATTTCTTGCAAATGAGGGCATTGCAAGATCTTAAGTTTGGGAAGGGGTTAAATTCTTTCGAATTTTTAAAAAAATTTTGACTTTTACACTTGGTTACCATTAAAAATACTAGTAACGCAGTAGTTGTATTAGAATCTGGTGCTCTCCGATAATAAGAACAGCCCTAGTCTTATATACTGACTACCCAATTCTAGTAAAAATTTTCAAAATTTTTCAAATAAATGAATTCAAAATCATGTTTATATATATTTATGAACGATAAAACTAGTTGTTAACACCGAAATTATTGTTACCTCAGAAAGGACATAAATTGAGAAACAAACCAAAATGTTAGAATTCATTTAAAATGGAATAGAGGACAATAAAAAGAAAAATAAAAGCCAAGTGTGGAAAAAATTTACCAAGTTATTTAAAACATATATCACATATTTTTGTATAAATAACTGAAGATACTTTTGTTTTAGACAAAATTAACTGTTTTACCCGAAAAACTGTAATATATTTGAAAGAAGGATGGATCTGCATGATGAATCAATTCCATCATTAAAAGGAAGTAAAGTCTTCCGAAAAAGACACGCGCTTCTTGATTTAGGTCAGGAAGTTGTCGTCCAGACCAGTTGTAGAGTCTACGAAAAACCTTGAAAAGTTTTCTCAAAAATCAGTTGGAAATCCACGGACCTCAGCATCAAACAGGGTCGCCAAGTGGTCAGACTTATCCTAACTATGAGAGGATCTGTCTCGTAAAATGGGGAGGACGCCATACAAATTAGCTTGATAAGACTAATGAATCAGATCCCCAGAAAGGATAATCTCCTTAAAAGATCAAAAATCAGCTTTTAAGCCTGATATTACTCAATTCTAGAGATTGACTTTAAAGATTGAGAATTACAAACTCATGGAATTCGATGATATCTAAACTCGAGTTTGAATGAGAAAATATTTTGATCAAAATTACAAACCGATTTGTTTTCTGAAAAACCCATTTTTAATGCGTTCATTACCATTGAACGTAGAATCCTAGAAATTCACCTGGAATTCATTAGGTCACCTGAACCAAATCGGGTGTCAACCGTAAGAACGGTGGTTGCATAGCATGGTCGAAGATAGGACCTTGTGCCAGACCGAAAAATTATAGGGTGAGCTTTACTATTGCTCCTACAAAGGATAGTAATTGCAACCGACACGTTATAGACCATAATTAAAAGCATGTCAGGGGACATTGCCTTAATAGTTGCTTGTTCAACGCTTTCCTTTACAACCGGACGGTAGTTTACCTAAAGTAATATACGGAGAAAGTAAACTGGACGTGTTGCTTTCCCAATACAAGTTTAGCAAGTGGGTGACACAAAACCGCAAGTTTTAAGCTAAAATTTTCAAATCTGAAACCCACCAAACCCACAAAAACATTTCGCAAACACCGGTGAAGGGTTATTCCGGAAAACTTATCTAGGGTAAAAGCTAGATCGTATTTTCAAAAGATCAAATGTTTTCATAAAGATCCAATTTCCTTAAGGATCTAAATTTTTATAGTCATGTGGGACTGTAAACCACATCGTTACTACCATTGTTCATACCGCCGTATAGAAATCACTGACGTACAAAGTGTGAAGAATAAAGAAGTGATTCTAGTATTTTTATTTCAAGACTATATTGCTTGAGGACAAGCAACGCTCAAGTGTGGGAATATTTGATAATGCTAAAAACGAACATATATTTCATAGCATTATCCCTCAAGAAAGACAAGCTTTTAGTTGCAATTGTTCTATTTACAAGTAATATTCGTTTAAATAATAAAAGGTGAAGACAAAAGACAGATTCGACGAATTGAAGATGCAAATGACCAAAAAGCTCAAAAGTACAAAGTACAATCAAAGTGGTTCAAATTATTGATGAGAAACGTCTCAAAACTACAAGAGTACAAGACGCGAAACGCAAAATACAAGATATTAAATTGTACGCAAGGACGTTCGAAAATCCGAAACCGGGACCATAGTCAACTCTCAACGCTCGACGCAACGGACTAAAAATTACAAGTCAACTATGCACATGAATATAATATAATATTTAAATAATTCTCAAAATTATTTATATATTATATATTATATTTAAAATCATCGGCAAAGCTAGGAAACAAATCATGTGAGCTGGAAAAAGTGGCCATGCGATCACATGGCCTGAAGGCCTAAATCCCATGCGATCGCATAGCAGTAGGTAGCTGGCCACATGCCTATAAATTCGCAGTTTTGGTTGATCATATATGCATCTTTTTCTCTTCCAATCTATCAACGTATATATATTTATATATATATTATAATTTTAATTTTAATTTTAAAATCTAATAATAAGGGTATGCTAACGAATGTTGTAAGCGTATAAGTCAAAATTCTATCCGTGTAACGCTACGCTATTTTTAATCATTGTAAGTTATGTTCAATCTTTTTAATTTAATGTCTCGTAGCTAAGTTATTATTATGCTTATTTAATGCCGAAGTAATCGTGATGTTGGGCTAAATATTAAAATTGGGTAATTGGGCTTTGGACCATAATTGGGGTTTGGACAAAAGAACGACACTTGTAGAAATTAGACTATGGGCTATTAATGAGTTTTATATTAACTAAATGATACCTCGTTGATTTAATATATAGACTTATAATTTGACGTATTTATATATAACCACATACGCTTGACTGGGTACGGTGGGCGGGATATCTATAAATACCAATAATTGTTTATTTTACCGGACACGGAACTGGATTAATAGTTAATAGATTTGTTGAAACAGGGGTGTATTACATTCAAGAGTAATTGGTGTAATTGCTAACAAAGTAGTAAAACCTTGGTCTACACGCAGTCGATAACCTGGTGTATTCATTAAACAAAGTATTAACACCTTGTTACAATTCGAATCCCCAATTAGTTGGAATATTTGACTTCGGGAATAAGAATAATTTGACGAAGACTTTCGCACTTTATGATTATGACTGATGGACTATTATGGACAAATCCGTATGGACATATCGAATAATCCAGGACAAAGGACAATTAACCCATGGTAATAAAACTAAAATCAACACGTCAAACATCATGATTACGGAAGTTTAAATAAGCATAATTCATTTATTTCATATTTAATTTCCTTTATTTCATATTTAATTGCACTTTTAATTATCGTACTTTTATTTATTGTCATTTTATTTAATTGCACTTTTTAATTATCGCAATTTTATTTACCGTTATTTTATTTATTGCACTTTTATTTATCACAATTTCATTATCGTTATTTACTTTACGCTTTAAATTAAGTTATATTTATTTTTAATATTTTACATTAGGTTTTAACTGCGACTAAAGTTTTAAAATCGACAAACCGGTCATTAAACGGTAAAAACCCCCCTTTATAATAATAATACTACTTATTTATATTTTTGTATTTTTACAATTATAAGTTAAAACTAATATAGCATTAAACTTGGCTAGAGTTCCCTGTGGACGAACCGGACTTACTAAAAACTACACTACTGTACAATTAGGTACACTGCCTATAAGTGTTGTAGCAAGGTTTAGGTATATCCACTCTTTAAATAAATAAATAACTTGTGTAAAATTGTATCGTATTTAATAGTATTTCCTTGAAAAAATTAATAGTATTTTATACCCCTTCGCTTTAACATCAGCGTGTCTTTTTTTCGGAAGACTTTACTTCCTTTTTAAATTCTATTACAATAAAATGGGTAAAACTTGATTAAAATCGTCCAAAACAAAAGTATCTTCAATTATTTGTACAAAAATATGTGACATATGTTCTAAATAACTTGGTAAATTTTTCCCACACTTGGCTTTTATTTTTCTTTCTTTGCCTTTTTATTTTTCTCTATTCCATTTTAAACGAATTCTAACATTTTGGGTTGTTTCTCAATTTATGTCTTTTTCGAGGTAACAATAATTTCGTTGTTAACACCTAGTTTTATCGTTCATAAATATGTATAAACATGATTTTGATTTCATTTTTTTTTTTTTTTGAAAATTTTGAAAAATTTTACTAGAATTGGGTAGTCAGTATATAAGACTAGGGCTATTCTTTATTATCAGAGAGCACTAGATTCTAATACAACTACTGCGTTACTAGTATTTTTAATGGTAACCAAGTGTTTAAAATTAAAATTTTAAAAATCCGAAAGAATTTAACCCATTCCCACACTTAAGATTTTGCAATGCCCTCATTTGCAAGAAATCAGTAACAATTTAAATTATTGAGGGTGATTAGCGTAGAAAAATGATTAAATTTTACCAAAGTTTCCAAACATATTGGCGTTTGTTTGTTGAATGATAAATGGTGCACATCATTTGTTCATTCCGTCTTGTTGTTACATCACATTTGTTTTTCGTTTTGTCGTCAAAATTAGTAGCTTTTGCTGAACTTAATGCCAGTCTTTGAAAATGCGCTGTTTTACCCTGTTGTGTACATTTGACAATATACATACATACAAATAATAACATGCATGGTAATTTGAAATGGGACTTAACATCCCACTTTCAAATCAAATATTAAATATTAGTACAACATAATAAAAAAATTAAAACTTTCATTAAAGTATCACAATATTATATGTTTTAAACATAAGTAAATAAAAATAATAAAAGATAAAAATCACCAACGAGAACTATATCAATCTGGATAGGGGTTCCAGTTCATGTCGTCGGTCGGGTTCCACGGTTGGTTATAGGTGTACTGATAGGCCTGGTTAGGGTCGTAGAGAGTAAGTGGTGGTCTCATATCGGGCTGGTGTGGAGGATAGTAAGCAGGTCGGGTGGGTACGTAGTTATTTGGTACCTGAGGTGATAGCTGGCTCATGATCTGATGCTGATGATAGTGCCATCTATCATGCTGTCGTTGCCTGGAATGCTCGTACACATTCTTGGTGTGCCACTGCTCGAACGGACTATGTCTAGCCTCGTTTGTCATTTCTACCTCATCTATACGCTAATGTCATCCAGTTCCTCCATTTCCTCATCTGAACCTCTCTCTACCTGTTGATGACGACCATCATATGGTACTGCCTGATTGCGTCTGCTCTTTAATACCTTTGCACCCTGATAGACCCGCAATCCTAAAGTCTCAACCTGTTTTCTACATACCATCAGTGGACCACCTTGATCCCTATCTACACCCAAATACTCTTCAATGAGATTAACAAAAATACCTCATCCTATTATCCCCCCGTCCTGTATTCCTGTCACCATTTTGGATAGATAAAAACTAACACAGTAGGGGATATTAACAAAGCTTCTAGTGTTTCGAATACATTTATGGTAAAATAAATCATGTAAGGTCATCTTCTCCTTGTTTTTACCTCTTTGTGCAATCGAATTAGCTAAAAATCTATGTATAATACGTAGCTCTGCTTTATTAATATCTAAATAGGAGTGTCTTCCTCCCAGCGTAAAAACATTATAATTTGACATACGCCTCCAGACGGCGTCCGCGTCAAAATTCCTATCTACCCTTTCACCATGATAAATCAAATTTGTACAATCAGGTAGTAGTAATTCACTAGGAGTGTAAATCTGTAAAGCCCTGGCCATGTCCAGCATGGACATCCTATACATCCTACGGCCAAGTAAAAATCTAAAAAAATTCCTATCATCTAACCTAACTACATCCGTATTTAATGCTATAGTACTCATAAGCTCAACACACCATTTCTTATATACAGGCCTACGAATGGTGAATAAACGTTCCCAATCGGGAAAAGAAGAGTTCCCATACCTTTGGATCAGATGTTTCCTAACTGAGTTAACTAGTTGGACCCTTTCCAAAGGCTCCCAATCGATTACCCTCGGCACTTCTACATTTTTCGTTACCAGTTTAAATTTGTTACTTTGATACGTCGGGTAATCTCTCCAACTTCGATCAAATCTCAAATTGGGATGCAACTGTTCTTCATGAATCGTTGGGTGTTCTATTATCGATTGAATCAGAAATTATACGTAGGCATTAACATATTCTTGTTGCGGATCATAATACGGTATGTATTGATCAGGTTGTTGTTGTTGTTGTTCCTGTTGTTGCTCCGGTTCAGGTTCTTGTTCATATTGCATTTCTGGTTCAGGTTCGTTTTCAGGTTGTCTGAATGATGATCCACCGCCAGATTCGGTATATTTCTGCAAAACACATTAAACACAAAATTTGTGCATCCAAATATGCATTAGTGTTAGCAAAATAACAACTTGAAACAATTACAATAACATTTTTAATTTATATTAAACTCATGCTCATTTTCATATTTTTATCAATTCTACACTTTTTCAAATAAGCACATATGAAAATGTTTACAAAGTTCATAAGCATTCAACTCAAATAACATGTCAAAATAATCATTACTAGCAATTAAACAAGTTTCAAATGGCATTTAAATCAATTTAATCAAGTTCATGAATTTTAGACATAAAAAGTCTACTTTAATTCTCAAAAATCATGTTTAGGATCAAAGTTTGGATCATTTAACTACCTAAACATGTTACACTAATTAATTTAGCAATAATTCATGACAAAAATCGGCCATAACCTGTTTATATCAAAAATCCCCAAATTGCTCAAGAACACAAACCCTAGATTTCTAAAAATTTTAAAGTTTTTGGCTTCAAATCATGTTAAATAGCATCAATCTAGGTTATACATGCATAATATACTAATAATTTAACTCTAATTACACTAGATATTAACAATATTAAATTAGGTAAAAATTAGCTCAAGAACACTAAAACTGAAAATTTAAAGAGTTTAGGGGTGAAATTTTTACCTTTTTGCCTCCCCATCTGAATATAGGCATGATTATAGCGGATTATTGTGAGAAATTTGGTTGATTTTGGTGAAAAATTGATGATTTTTGGGGTGTTTATGTGGGTATGTTCGTGTATGTGTGTGTTATTTGTGAGAGGAGCAGAGAACTCGACTGGTTTTGTAATCTACCCAGTTTTCTGGCCTCATGCGAACGCATGAGTTTTACAAGGGACCCCCATGCGATCGCATGGGGTCTGGTACTTTTTTTTTTATTTATAAAAATCTTTTACTTATGAAACAAATAATTAAATTATTTAAAATTTTGTTTCTTTTAGAATGAGGGCGTTTCGGATCTTAGTCCTAGTTCATCCCTCGACAAAATTTTAAAATTTGTCACTTTAAAGCGTTGTTTTAAAAGCAAAGATTTTTGAGTTTTTTAAATGTTTTTGGCATACTTTAATTCAATAAGATTAAAAATAATGATAATAAAATTTCTCGTCCCTTCCTTGGGTAAAGCAATTTCGGTTCAACGACCTAGTCTTCAACTCACGACGAATTTTAGATATTAAATTTTTAACTTAATGAAATAAAGTAAATTTTTGTTTTTAAATTCACACTAAACTTAAATTTAAAATGCATAAAATTAAAAATTCATTTAAATATAATTAATAATTTTAATTTTACAAACTTATATTAAAAATAGTAGTTTAAAATATTTACAAACTTAAATATATTGTTTTTTTAATTTATAATAATAATATTAATTTTAAAAACATGGTAAAGATAAAATTAAAAATCTTTTTGGTCTTTTATCCCACTTTAATCAATCAAATATTATCAAAAATATACGCCCCTCTTTTTGGTAAAGTAATTTCGGTTCCATAACCTAGTTTTACTCCTGACAAATTTTTAAAATATTTTGGGTTGATTGATTAAAGATATTTATACCTTAAGAATAAACGGTAAATTTTGCAGTGATGTAATAAATTTTTGTATGATATCAATAATTTCGGTTACGCATACCTAATTTTATTGAATATCAATTTAATACTTTATAGCGAACGATTCAGCGTTTATTATCAAAAGGTTAAAAGCAATAAATAAAAACAAAAATAAAAATTGTACATACTTACTTGTGAGATAGAATTCTCAGAGACCTGCTTTAGCCGACTCATAGAAAAGTCGTGTGATTTGGTTTTCCATAGCTACATAAGCATAACCTTGATTCTTCAATATATTTTCTTCTAAACATATGAACGGTCCTTCTCTGCATAGAGTAACAAATTCGGTATTTGAATATGTTTGATTATTTGAACATTTACCTTTGTGTGACTATTTTCCGCATTTATAACATCTTTCAAGGTGTCGTGCTCTTCTTTTTATTCCGGATTTTGATTTTCCTTTACCAAAATGTGTCTTATGATAATCTTTGATGTTTTTGCTAGGTGTATATAAAATAGCTTATATTTTACAAGGAAATACTATTAAATACGATACAATTTTACACAAGATATTTATTTATTTAGAGAATGGATATACTTAAACCTTGCTACAACACTTATAGGCAGTGTACCTAATCGTACAGTAGTGTAGTTTTTAGTAAGTCCGGTTCGTTCCACAGGGAAAATCTTTTAATCAAAGCTTAATGCTATATTAGTTTAAATTTATAAAAATACAAATATATATAAGTAATATTATTATTATAAAGGGGGGTTTTTACCGTTTAATGACCGGTTTGTCGATTTTAAAAACTTTAGTTGCAGTTAAAACCAAATGTAAAATATTAAATAACTAAAAGACTTAATTTAAAGCGTAAAGTAAATAACGATAATGAAATTGCGAATAATAAAAGTGCGATAAAATAAACTTGCGATAATTAAAAAGTACGATAATTAAAAGTGCAATTAAATACAATAACAATAAATAAAAATGCGATAATTAGAAGTGCAATTAAATATAAAATAAAGGAAATTAAATATAAAATAAAAGAATTATGCTTATTTAAACTTCCGTAATCATGATGTTTGACGTGTTGATTTTAGTTTTATGCCCATGGGTTAATTGTCCTTTGTCCTGGATTATTTAATATGTCTGTCTGGTTTTTGTCCATAACAGTCCATTAGTCATAAATATAAAGTGCGAGTGTCCTCGTCAAATTATCCTTATACCCGAAGTCAAATATTCCAACTAATTGGGGACTTAAACTGTAACAAGGTTTTATTACTTTGTTTAATAATTACACCAGGATGTCGACTGAGTGTAACCCAAGGTTTTAATACTTTGTTATCAATTATGCCAAGTGTCCTTGTACATAATTTCACCCCTGTTTTAATAATTCTAGTGGCTATTAATCCATTCTCGTGTCCGGTTAAATGAACGATTATTCGTACATATAAATATCCCGCCCATCGTGTCCGATTGAGTGTATATGGTTATTTATAGGGACGTTCAATTGTAAATCTTTATATTAAAATTAACAAACTATCATTTAGTTAAACAAATATAAAGCCCATTAATAGCCCATAGTCTAATTTCCACAAGTGTCGTTCTTTTGTCCAAACCCCAATTATGGTACAAAGCCCAATTACCCAATTTTAATATTTTTAGCCCAACATCATGATTACTTCGGATTAAATAAGCATAATAATAACTTAGCTACGAGACATTAATGTAAAAAGGTTGAACATAACTTACAATGATTAAAAATAGCGTAGCATTACACGGACAGAATTTTGACTTACACCCTTACAACATTCGCTAACACACCTTATTATTATAAATTAAAATTAAAATTATAATATAAATATAAATATTATACGTTGAATGAGGAGAAGAAAAAGATGTGTGTTTTTGCGTCCAAAACTCGCGAACTTTATAGGACAGGCCTGGAAAAAGGGCTCATGCGATCGCATGGGCTTTGCCCTTCAAGGCCATGCAATCGCATGGCCAGCTGGGGAGGCTCAAAAGTCTTTGTTTTTTTATGCCGACAGTTTTATAATATAATATAATATATATATTAATTTTCAGAATTAATTATATATTATATTATATTCATGTGCATAGTTGACTTGTAATTTTTAGTCCGTTGCGTCAAGCGTTGAGAGTTGACTCTGGTCCCGGTTCCGGATTTTCGAACGTCCTTGCGTACAATTTAATATCTTGTACTTTGCGTTTTGAATCTTGTAATCTTGTAATTTTGAGACGTTTCTTATCAATAATTGGAACCTCTTTGATTGTCTTTTGTACTTTTGAGCTTTTTGGTTGTTTGCGTCTTCAATTCGTCGAATCTGCCTTTTGTCTTCACCTTTTATTATTTAAACGAATATCACTTGTAAATAGGACAGTTGCAACTAAAAGCTTGTCTTTCTTGAGGGATAATGCTATGAAATATATGTTCGTTTTTAGCATTATCAAATATTCCCACACTTGAGCTTTGCTTGTCCTCAAGTAATATAGTCTCGAAATACTAGAATCACTTCTTTATTCTTCACACTTTGTACATCAGTGATTTCTTTACGGCGGTATAAACAATGGTAGTAACGATGTGGTTTACAATCTCACATGACTTATGAAAATTTAGATCCTTTAGGAAATTGGATCTTTATGAAAACATTTGATTTTTTTGAAAATTAAATCTAGCTTTTACCCTAGATAATTTTTCCGGAATAACCCTTCACCGGTGTTTGCAAAATATTTTTTTTTTTTTTTTGTGGGTTTGGTGGGTTTCAGATTTGAAAATTTTAGCTCAAAACTTGCGGTTTTGTGTCACCCACTTGCTAACCTTGTATTGGGAAAGCAACACGTCCAGTTTACTTGCTCCGTATATTACCTTTTGATAAACTACCGTCCGGTTGTAAAGGAAAGCGTTGAACAAGCAACTGTTAAGGCAATGTCCCCTGACATGCTTTTAATTATGGTCTATAACGTGTCAGACGCAATTACTATCCTTGGTAGGAGCAATAGTAAAGCTCACCCTTATGATTTTTCGGTCTGGCACAAGGTCCTGTCTTCGACCTTGCTATGCAACCACCGTTCTTACGGTTGACACCCGATTTGGTTCAGGTGACCTAATGAATTCCAGGTGAATTCCTAAGATTTTACGTTCAATGGTAATGAACGCATTGAAAATGGGTTTTCAGAAAACAAATCGGTTTATAATTTGATCAAAATATTTTCTCGTTCAAGCTCGAGTTTAGATATCATTGAATTCCATGAGTTTGTAATTCTCAATCTTTAAGGTCAATCTCTAGGATTGAGTAATATCAGTCTTAAAAGCTGATTTTTAATCTTTAAAGGAGATTATCCTTTCTGGGGATCTGATTTATTAGTCTTATCAAGCTAATTTGCACGGTGTCCCCCATTGTACGAGATAAATCCTTCTCATGGTTAGGATAAATCTGACCACTTGGCGACCCTATTTGATGCTGAGGTCCGTGGATTTCCAGCTGATTTTAGAGATGACTTTTCTAGATTTTTCATCAACCTACAGCTGGTCTGGACGACAACTTCATGACCTAAATCAAGAAGCGCGTGTCTTTTTCGGAAGACTTTACTTTCTTTTAATGATGGAATTGATTCATCGTGTAGATCCATCTTTTCTTTTCTTTCATCGGGTAAAACAGTTTAGTTTAGTCCAAAGCAAAAGTATCTTCAATTATTTGTTATAGAAATATGTGACATATGTTTAAGATAACTTGGTAATTTTTCCCACACTTGGCTTTTATTTTCCTTTTTATTGTCCTATATTCCATTTTAAATGAATTTTAACATTTTGGTTTGTTTCTTAATTTATGTCCTTTCTGAGGTAACAATAATTTCGGTGTTAACGCCTAGTTTTATCGTTCATAAATATGTATAAACATGATTTTGAGTTCATTTAACTGAAAATTTTGAAAAATTTTACTAGAATTGGGTAGTCAGTATATAAGACTAGTGCTGTTCTTTATCAGAGAGCACTAGATTCTAATACAACTACTACTTTACTAGTATTTCTAATGGTAACCAAGTGTATAAAGTAAAAATTTTTAAAATTCGAAAGAATTTAACCCCTTCCCACACTTAAGATCTTGCAATGCCCTCATTTGCAAGAAATCAGTAACAATTTAAATTATTGAGGGTGATTAGCGTAAAAATGATTAAATTTTACCAAAGTTTCCAAACATATTGGCGTTTGGTTGCTGAATGATAAATGGTGCATATCATTTGTTCATTTCGTCTGTTGTTACATCACATTTATTTGTCATCTTGTCGTCAAAATTAGTAGCTTTTGCTGAACTTAATGCCAGTCTTTGAAAATGCGCTGTTTTACCCTGTTTTGTACAATTTACAATATACATACATACAAATATAAACATGCATGGCAATTTGAAATGGGACTTAATACCCCACTTTCAAATCCTAAATGTGAAATATTAGTACACAATAATAATAAAAATGATAAAGATTACATAAGTATATTCAATAACATAAGTTTAAACATGAATAAGTAAAAAGATTAAAACATAAAAATCATATAAATAACCAAATGGAACCAAATCAGTCTGGATAGGGGTTCCAGTTCATCTCATCAGGTGAGTTCCATTGTTGGTTATAGGTGTTCTGATAGGCTTGGTTATAGTCATACCGGTTAAAGGGTGGTCGGATATCGGGGCTGTGTGGCGGAAAATGAGCAGGTCGAGTAGGTACATTGTTATTTGGTACCTGATATGATAGCTAGCTCATGATTTGGTGCTGATGAACTAACCAGCTATCGTGTTGGCATCGCCTATAATTCTCGTATACTCGCTCGGAGTTCCACTGCTCATACATACTATGTCTGGCCACGTTCGTCATTGCTTCCTCATCTATACGAACGTGGACGTCAAGAATAGCATCTCGAAAGACATCCCTAATGTCTTCCGCCTCCTCCATTTCCTCGTCTGAGCCTCTCTATACCTGAGGATGAGATCCCTCATAGGGTACTGCCTAGTTACGTCTACTTTTCAATACCTTAGCACCCACAAAAACTTTCAATCCTAAGGGCTCAACCTGTTCTCTACAAAGCTGTAATAGACCCCCTTGGTTCCTATCAACACCTAAATACTCTCCAATGAGAGTAACAAAAATACCTCCTCCTATTATACTCCCGTCCTGCATTCCCTCTACCATTTTAGATAAATAAAAAGCAACACAGTAAGGGATATTGACAAAGCTTCTAGGATCCCGAATACACTTTAGGTAGAATAAATCATGTAAGGTAATTTTTTCTTTATTGTGACCTCTCTGTGTAATTGAGTTAGCCAAAAATCTATAAATAATACGAAGCTCTACTCTGTCAATATGTGTATAGGAGTGTCCTCCTGCTCGAGTAAAAACATCAAAATGTGACATACGCCTCCAAATGGCGTCAGCGTCAAAGTTACTATCTACCCTTTCACCATAATGAATCAAATTTGTACAATCAGGTAATAGCAACTCACCAGGAGTATATATCTGTAAGGCCCTGGCCATGTCCAGCATGGACATTCTGTACATCCTACCTCCAAGGATAAACCTAAGAAATCTTCTATCATCTATTCTAACTATATTTGTATCAAGTGATACAGTACTCATCAACTAAACACACCATTCCTTATATACAGGCCTACGAATGGTGAAAAGACGTTCCCAATCTGTAAAAGAAGAACTGCCATACCTTTGTACCAAAAGCTATCTAACACGATCAGCTAGATGGACCGTTTCCAAAGGGGCCCAATCGATTACCCTTGGCACCTCTACATTTTTTGTTACCAATTTGAATTTGTTCCTTTGATATGTCTCGTAATCTCTCCATCTCCTATCAAATCTTAGATTAGGATGCAGAGTGTGCTCAGGAATCGTTGGGAATTCTACTGACGGCCTCATTGGGAATACTATGAATTCATTAACAAACTGTACCGGATCATAATAAGGTTTGTGCTGATCAGGCTGTTGTTGTGGTTCTTGTTGTGGTTCTTGTTCGTGTTGCATTTCTGGTTCTGGTTCTGGTGCTGGTGCTGGTCGTCTAGATGATGATGCTCCTGAACCTCCAGTATCGGCTTTCTGCAAAACACATTAAACACAAAATTTGTGCATCCAAATATGCATTAGTGTTAGAAAAATAACAACTTAAAACAATCACTATAACATGTTAAATCAAAATTAAACTTATACACATTTTCACAATTTTTCACAATTCTACACTATTCAAATAAGCACATATGAAAATGTATACAAAGTTCATAAGCTTTTAACTCAAATAACATGTCAAAATATTCATTACTAATAATTAAACAAGTCTCAAATGGCAATTACATCAAATTAATCAAGTTCATGAATTTTGGACTTAAAAAGTCCACTTTAATCTCCAAAAATCATGTTTAGGATCAATGTTTGGATCATTTAACTATCTAAACATGTTACACTACTCAATTTAGCAATAATTCATGACAAAAATCGGCCATAACCTGTTTATATCAAAAAGCCCCAAATTGCTCAAGAACACAAACCCTAGATTTCTAAAAATTTTGAAGTTTTTGGCTTCAAATCATGTTAAATAGCATCAATATAGGTTATACATGCATAAAATACTAACAATTTAACACTAATTACACTAGAAATTAACAAAATTGCATTAGGTAAAAAAATTGGTAATTATCACAAAAACTAGGAATTTATAGAGTTTAGGGGTGTAATTTTTACCATTTTGCTGAAGAATGAGAATCTAGGCATGATTAGAGCAAGAAAAATGACGAATTACGGTGAAAAATGGCGAATTTTAGAGAGGATTTTGGGGTTGGTTCGTGTAAATGTGCGTGTTTGTGTTGAAGAACAGGCGACTGAGCAATATGCTTCTGGCCAGATTTTACTCTCCATGCGATCGCATGGAGGGATAGTGAGAATCCCATGCGATCGCATGGGTACCCGGCTACAGTGTTTTGCTCTTTTTTTTTTTTTAAATAAAACCTTATACTTTATAAAACTTATAATTAATTAAACTTTAAAAATTTGTTTCTTTTTAGGATGAGGGCGTTTCGAATCGATGTCCTAGTCTGTCCCTCGACAAAATTTTTAAAATTTGTCAAATCAAATCGCGGTTTTAAATGTAAAGATTTTTGGGTTTTTTTAATGTTTTTGGCATACTTTAATTCAATAAGATTAAAAATAATGATAATAAAAGTTCTCGTCCCTCCCTCGGGTAAAGCAATTTCGGTTCAACGACCTAGTCTTCAACTCACGACGAATTTTAAAAATCATATTTTTTAACTTAGCGAAATAAAGTAAATTTTTGTTTTTAAATTCACACAACTTAAATTTAAAATATGCATTAAATTAAAAATTCACATTTTTTTAAAAAATTAAAAATTCACACCAAACTTATATTATATTTTTGTTTTTATACATACAAACTTAAAAATATCAATTGTTCAAATATTTACAATTTTAAATATATTAATTTAAAAAGTTTACAATATTAATTTAAGATTTATATATTAATTTTAAAAACATGGTAAAAATAAAATTAAAAATCTTTTTGATCTTTTATCCCACTTTAATCAATCAAATATTATCAAAAATATGCGCCCCTCTTTTCGGTAAAGTAATTTCGGTTCCATGACCTAATTTAACTCATGACGAATTTTTGAAATATTTTGGGTTTATTGATTAAAGATATTTATACCTTAAGAATAAACGTTAAATTTTGCAGTGATGTAATAAATTTTTGTATGATATCAATAATTTCGGTCGCCAAACCTAATTTTATTCAATACCAATTTAATACTTTATAGCGAACAATTTAGCGTTTATTATCAAAAGGTTAAAAATAAAAATAAAAAAAATTAAAAACTGTACAGACTTACCTGTGAGATAGTATTCTTAGTTATATGATCTATCCCATTCATAAGATAGTCGGTTTAATTGGTTTTCCATAGCTACATAGGCATAACCTCGAGCATTCAGTGTTTTTTCTTCTAAACATATGAACGGTCCGTCTCTGCATAAATTAACAAATTCAGTATTTGAATAGGTTTGATTATTTGAACATTTACCTCCATGTGACCATTTTCCGCATTTGTGACATCTTTCAAGGTGTCGTGCTCTTCTTTTCGCTGCGGATTTTGATTTTCCTTTACCAAATTGTAACTTATTATCTTCGCATCTGGATTCTTTTCTTACTCCGTCCAATCTTTTTCTGATTACTGATACTATTTCACTCGGAAGTGTGTCATTATTACGTTTAGTGACCAAAGCGTGTAGCATTAGACGATGGTTTAGTTCACAGGCAGTCTTCATTTCGTAAAAACCTAAAAAAAAAAATTCAGAATGGGGGGAGAAGACTAGTTCTTTAGGGACTGCTAGGGAAAGACCATTCGGGCTCCATTTTCGAGAACTACACTAAAACAGAAAATCTAACTCTAACAGAAATACATATTATCCTTTAAAAGGCTTGATTCTCCCCACACTAAGTTAGCTGTGGTATCGAAATTGTGATTAACTTCGTTGTCGACTTCCATCGAACTATCTATGTAATGTTTAACTCTGTGACCATTAACTTTAAATTTAATTCCATTTGAATTTATTAATTCTATTGTTCCGTATGGGAAAACTCTTTTGACTATGAATGGTCCAGACCATCTTGATTTCAATTTTCAAGGAAATAGCTTGAATCGTGAATTGAAAAGAAGAACTCTGTCTCCTTCTTTAAATTCTTTTGAACTTCAGATTCTTTTATCATGCCATTTCTTCGTTCTTTCCTTATAGATTAACGAATTTTTGTATGCTTCATGTCTTAATTCTTCTAATTCGTTTAATTGACTTAACCGTAGACGTCCAGCTTCATGTAAATCAAGATTACATGTCTTCAAAGCCCAAAATGCTTTGTGTTGAATTTCTACTGGAAGATGACATGCTTTTCCGTAGACGAGTTTAAAAGGTGTGGTTCCAATTGGAGTTTTGTAGGCTGTTCTAAAAGCCCAGAGTGCATCCTCCAATTTAATGGACCATTCCTTCGGATTTGATCCTACGGTTTTCTCTAGAATACGTTTTAAAGCTCGGTTGGTATTTTCAACTTGTCCACTTGTTTGTGGATGATATGCGGTGGAGATTTTATGAGTTACTCCATATCTTTTAAGAACTTTCTCAAGTTGATTATTACAGAAATGAGTTCCCCGATCACTTATTAAAGCTTTCGGTGTTCCAAACCTTGCAAAAAGACATTTTAAAAAGTTGACTACAACTCGTGCATCGTTAGTTGGGAGAGCTTGTGCTTCCGCCCATTTAGATACATAATCAATGGCTACGAGAATATAGAGATTATTATGAGATTTTGGAAATGGACCCATAAAGTCAATACCCTAAATGTCAAATACTTCACATACTTGAATGATAATTTGTGGCATTTCATCACGTTGACTTATTTTTCCGGCTCTTTGACATGCATCACAGGATTTGCAAAGAAGGTGTGCGTCTTTGTAAATTGTAGGCCAATAGAACCCAGCATCATAAACTTTTCTTGCTGTTAGTTGAGGCCCATAATGCCCTCCTGTTGGTCCTGTGTGACAATGGTTTAAAATTTTACTAGCTTCATCTCCAAATACACATCGGCGTATTATTCCATCTGTACAACTTTTAAACAGATGTGGATCTTCCCAGAAATAGTGTTTTATATCACTAAAGAATTTCTTTCGTTTTTGGTACGATAATCCTTTTTCAAGGAATCCACATACTAAGTAGTTTGCATAGTCTGCAAACCATGGAATTTCATTATAATCTATCTTCAATAGATATTCATCAGGAAAGTTGTCTTGTATGGCCGATTCATTTAGAACTTCTAATTCGGGATTTTCAAGACGAGAAAGATGATCAGCGGCGAGATTTTCTGCTCCTCTTTTATCTCGGATTTCAATATCGAACTCTTGTAAGAGTAAGATCCAACGGATTAATCTTGGTTTAGCATCTTGTTTCGAAAATGGGTATCTAAGAGCAGAATGGTCGGTATAGACCACCGTTTTTGCCAAAACGAGATATGAACGAAATTTGTCAAAAGCAAAGACAATAGCAAGGAGTTCTTTTTCAGTAGTTGTGTAATTCGTTTGTGCTCCTTGTAACGTCTTACTAGCATAATATATAGGTTGAAATCGTTTTTCAATCCTTTGTCCTAAAACGGCTCCCATTGCAAAATCACTTGCATCGCACATTAGTTCAAATGACAAATTCCAATTCGGTGTTATCATGATCGGCGCATTAGTGAGTTTCTCTTTAAGAATATTAAAAGATTTGATACATTCATCTGAAAAGATGAATGGAGCATCCTTTTCTAGGAGTTTATTCATAGGAGTGGCAATTTTAGAAAAATCTTTTATGAAACGTCGATAAAAACCGGCATGCCCTAGAAAACTCCTAACTCCTCTAACATTGGTGGGATGTGGAAGTTTAGCAATTACATCTACTTTAGCTCTATCCACTTCAATTCCTTCCTTTTCGATTTTATGTCCAAGAACGATGCCTTCTTTAACCATGAAATGGCATTTCTCCCAATTAAGAACTAGATTTGATTGTTCGCATCTAATAAGCATTCGTTCAAGATTAACTAGACATGATTCAAATGTATCACCGAAGATTGAAAAGTTATCCATGAAAACTTCCATGCATTCTTCTATCATGTCGTGAAAAATCGCCATCATACACCTTTGAAAGGTTGCAGGGGCGTTGCAAAGTCCAAATGGCATGCGTTTGTAAGCAAAAGTACCATAAGGGCACGTGAATGTGGTTTTCTCTTGATCTTCGGGTGCTATTGGAATTTGAAAATATCCGGAAAAACCATCAAGAAAACAATAGTAACTATTTCCTGCTAATCTTTCCAACATTTGATCAATAAAAGGTAAGGGAAAGTGATCTTTTCTGGTGGCGTCATTTAATTTTCTATAATCAATACAAACACGCCATCCTGTTACAGTCCTAGTAGGAATAAGTTCATTTTTTCATTTGTAATGACAGTCATGCCACCCTTCTTAGGCACGCATTGAACTGGGCTTACCCATGGACAATCAGAGATTGGATAAATTAAACCTGCATCTAGCAGTTTAATAATTTCTTTTTTAACTACATCTTGCATATTAGGATTTAGTGTTCTTTGGCGTTGCACATACGTTTTATGACCTTCTTCCATAAGGATTTTATGTGTGCAATACGAAGGACTTATTCCTTTAATATCATGAATCTTCCATGCAATGGCTGGTTTATGAGCTTTCAACACAGAAATGAGTTGAGATTTTTCATTTTCTGTAAGAGAAGACGATATTATTACAGGTAATTCAGATTCACCATGTAAATAAGCATATTCCAAATGGTTTGGAAGTGGATTTAACTCTAATTTTGGAGGTTCTTCTATCGATGATTTGTATCGATATCTGTCTTCTTCTTTTAGCATTTGAATTTCTTCTGTTGTTGGTTCATATCCATTTTCTATTAGTGTAGCTAACATTTCAGATTCATCAATTTGTTCAGTTCCTTCTCCTAAAGAACATTCTCCTGTTCCTTGTAATTCTGGAAATTCCTCCAACAATTCTGCATGTGAATCTATAGTTTGAATATAATAACATGTATCATCTGCAGATTGCGGTTGTTGCATTGCTCTATCAACTGAAAAGGTAACACTCTCATCCTCTATACTTAGGGTCAGTTTCTTACCAAACACGTCTATCATTGCTTTAGCCGTGTTTAAGAATGGTCTTTCTAATATGAGAGGAACTTGAGAATCTTCTTCCATGTCCAGAACCACAAAATCTACTGGAAATACTAAAGTACCAACTTTAACTAGCATATTCTCCATTATCCCTCTAGGATATTTTATTGATCGATTGGCTAGTTGTATACTTATTCTGGTTGGTTTCAATTCTCCAAGGTCTAGTTTAGTGTATAGTGAATACGGCATTAAATTTATACTAGCACCTAAGTCTGCTAATGCTTCTATTGAACTAAGACTACCCAGAAAACATGGAATTATGAAACTTCCTGGATCAGATAGTTTTTCTGGTATCTTATTCAACAGCACTGCTGAACAATTAGCATTCATAGTAACGGCCGAGAGTTCTTCCATTTTCTTTCTATTCGAGATTAGATCTTTCAAGAATTTAGCATATCTAGGCATTCCTGAAATCACATCAATGAAAGGAAGATTTACATTTATCTGTTTAAACATATCCAAGAATTTGGATTGCTCGGCTTCAAGTTTCTCTTTCTTCATTTTACTCGGGTAAGGAAGTGGTGGTTGGTATGGTTTAACGTAAGGTTTAGCCTTAACTGTGTTATCTTCATTAACCTCTTCAACTACCGGTTCTTTTTCCTTATCTTGATCAGGTTGTGGTTCTTGTGGAGTAGGAATAGCTTCATCAGAAGTTACAGGTATTTCAGGTGGTTTAAGTGTTGTACCACTTCTTGTGGTAATTGCTTTAGCTGTTTCATTCCGGGGGGTTTGCATTTGTATCACTAGGTAAACTTCCCGGTTTTCTTTCACCTATTAACCTTGCTAGGTTACTTACTTCTTATTCCATGTTTTGAATAGAAGCTTGTTGATTTCTAAATGCTTGAGCATTTTGTTCATTAGTTTGTTTTTGAGATGTAAAAAACTGCGTTTGAGTTTCAACTAGCTTCGTCATCATATCTTCTAAATTCGGCTTTTTATCATCGGTTTGTGGTGGTTTGTTTTGAAAATTAGATCTTTGCTGATTGTAAGTATTATTGGATACTTGTTGATTGTTAGGACCTTGTTGGTTGTTGTATGGAATATTTCGATTATAATTCTGGTTTTGATTGTAGATCGGTCTTGGCGGTTGATAATTATTCTGATAATTATTTCCAGGCCTTTGGTTTAGATATGAAACATTCTCTCTTTGTTCCATTGTTAATTCAATACTGAGACAATCTTTTGTCAAATGTGGTCCTCCACACTGCTCACAACTAATTCGTATTGAGTGTATATCCTTAGTCATCTTTTCCATTCGTCTCTCGACAGCATCTATCTTTGCAGAAATGGAATCTAAGTCATGGCTAGAATCGGCTCTAGCTGCTTTAGATGATCTAACGATATCTTTTTCTTGGTGCCACTCATGTGAGTGGGAAGCAGTGTTATCAATAATTTTGTAAGCATCAGTTTCGGTTTTCTTCATAATAGAACCACCAGCTGCTATATCTATGTCTTTTCTTGTAGTGATGTCACATCCTTGGTAGAATATTTGTACTATTTGACAGGTATCTAAACCATGTTGCGGACATCCTCTTAATAACTTTCCAAATCTTGTCCACGCCTCATATAGAGTTTCATTTAGCTTCTGTGTGAACGTAACAATTTCTCCTTGAAGTCTTACGGCTTTAGATGCCGGAAAGAATTGTTTAAGAAATTTTTCAACTAAAACGTCCCATGTATCGATCGCCCCTTCAGGTAACGATTCCAACCAATCTTTGGCTTCTCCCTTTAAAGTCCAGGGAAATAACATGAGATATATCTGTTTATCCTCAACTTCTCGGATTTTAAATAGTGTGAAGATCCTATTAAAGGTACGAAGATGTTCATTTGGATCTTCCTTCGGCGCACCACTAAATTGGCATTGATTAGTCACCATATGTAGAATTTGTCCTTTGATTTCATAATCTGGCCCATTAATGTCAGGATGAGTAATTGCGTGACCTTGGCCAGTGCGTTTAGCTCTCATTCGGTCTTCCATACTTAAAGATTCCAGATTCTCCATAATTGAATTTGTTGAATCGGAATCACTAGAGGATTCTGATTTAATGGTTCATTCCTCAACAATCTCTGTTTGAATGATTGGTGGTTCCGGAGGAAAATTTAATGGTTCAGGATCTATGAATCGTCCCTGAATATTTTCTGGATTCTCAATTGTGAGGTCGGGTTCAAAAAATGGATTATCGGAAATTTGAATTGGAGTACTTGGTCGACTGGATGACGATTCTAAAGGAAAATCAACGGCGGTAATATTTGCTAGATGTCTTGATCGAGTTACAGGTGGTGAACGTACAAAAGGTGGTGAACGTCTTGCTCGGTGCATTCACTGAATATCCTATTAGTTTTTAAAAGGAAAGAAAAAATTATATAAGTTATCCAATTAATAGACTTTTCTGATTTTGCCCACGTTTCGAATAGCCAAAAGATGCAGCAGAGGGGCAGGATTCGTTTGGTCTCAATATAATTGAGGACTGTTTGGCTCCAATAACCCGTTCCACGTACAAATCCAACTATTACTAGGGGTGTTCATTAAATGGTTATACCCGAAAAACTGCCCGATCCAAATGCTTTTGGGTGAAATGGGTTTGGTTAATTCGGATTTGGTTCGGATTTTTGGTGGTACCCGATTTATAAAATGGTTAATGGATTGGTTATGGATAAAGAATTCAATCCATAGTTTTAACCCGAATACCCGATTAATTTGGTTATCAGTTTAAAATTTTCATTTTTATAACTTTAATAAGTTACTCCGTATAAGATGTATGGAAATTTGGAAACAATTTGGTCAAATGAATAAAATAGGAAAGATATCAACTAATTAGTGTCGTTCTCATCCGATCATAAATCAATGATCCTTTCCGGTTCTCATAAAATCATAAATCAAGGATTGTTTCTCAACTTATTTCAATTGAATCATAATCAATATCAATGCCATAATTTTATCATTAATTTCAACTATAAAAATATGGCCTTTACACTCGTTATTCACAACCTCCAAAATCAAAATCAGACTATTCTTGCTTAGTTCTTTCAATCAAACCAAATCAACCAAATCATCATCAATGGTATTCATGTTATGTTTATTCCACAATTTTATTATCACTGATTCGTTTGATTATTTGATGTTCATCGTTTGTGATTAGGGTTCTTGATATGTTTTTTTCCTTTCAAGTTATATACTGTTAGTTACGAACTGTATGTGTTATATGTCTTATTGTATTTTGTTAGTATGTTATATATGTACTTGTAGTTGGTTTCAAATGTGTACAACAAATGTATGTGATTATTATCTTTTATAGATTTCGTTGTCAATTAGTTTAGTGTTTGTTTATGAAAATTGAAGTCAAGGATGCACTATTGACTATTATCAATTAGTTTATTGTTTGGGTTTTTATTTGTTTGGTTTGTTTGTTTACAACTCGGGCTGTTTGTTGGTTATGACTTTTAATTTATGGTTTAGTTCTAAATTTTGAATGATTATTATCTCTAATCATACAACATACAGTGAATGTATTTGAGTATGATTACTATGGTTGTTGATTGTCAATTAGTAGTCCAAATTTTTGTACACTATAGCATGTTTTAGATTCCTTTTTAACGGTTACTAGTCCCTAAGTTTTTTAATTGGTTTAAATGGGGAACCGACCCAAATAAACAGATCTTTATTTGGTTGGATTGCTTTGGTTTTGATTTATTTGGTTTGGTTATCGGTTTTCAAAAATATCATAAAAAACCGATATATCCAAACCGTTTAAACCAAATAAACCATAAACCGCCCGAACGAACACCCGTAACTATTACTACGAACCAGAAAATTTTGATGTCTATCAATTTAACCACTTAAAATAAATTTTCGTAATTTTAAGATGTATAGATAAGAAGTAGAAAAAAAAAATCTATGTCCTAAAAACTAGAATGACGAGAAATAAGAAAGAAAAAGAGCGCGTCGAAAAAGGTCGAAAAAGAAAAGATCGAAAAATAAAAGGCGTCGAAAAATAAGAAAGAAAAAAATGACTATAAAACTTAAAAAAAATACTCGACTAACCCAATCTTATTACTATCACTAACTTAAAATTATAATCGCAAATTGAGATTACTAATTGGAATGATAATTGATACATAGGTAAAAGGTGTCTAAAAATATTAAAGCTTACAGGAAAAACTATATCCCAAATGGCAATATCTTAAAAAGGTACTAAAACTTAAAAAGGCATCGCAGAATTCTAAAGCACTTAAATCTTAGTCTAAAGAAAAAGCACTTAATGGATTTTACGGCAGAACGTAAAAATCTAGAAATAAAAATAACTATGGCAAAAACTATGTCTTAAAACTAAATACGAGAGAAAAATACAAAAGTTACGCTAAAATAATTAAATAGGGACAAAATATAAAAATATACTAAAAGTTGTAAAAAGTTACAATTTTTATAAAAATATTATTTTTATATTATTTATTTTATAAAACTATTAATTTTACAACTTAATTAAACTAATTAAACTAAATATAAAATAAATTAAAAACTAAAATTAAACTAAATAATAAAATATTAAAACCTAATTAGGGTTTATTAAATAATAATAATAATACACCGTAATAAATGCAGTTTTAGGGTTGCAGTTGGCGTGTCAGACACTCTCATGCGATCGCATGAGTTTATGCCTTCGGGCTCATGCGATTGCATGAGCTGAGGTTTTGGGCCAGCTTACGGGCTGCTACAGTAGCAGGCCCGAGTGTTTTTATATTTTTTTTTCTGTTTTTAATTTTCTGTTTTATATATTTATGTAATATATTTATATAAATTAAATAAAACTTATATTTTTATAAAATAAAGATAAAGAAACTTTTATAGAAAAATATTTAACAAACTCTTAAAAATATTTATATTTTTGTTTTCTTTTTATATTTTCGAATATTTAAAACGTATTTTTACAAAAGCGTATTTTAATAAAAGTAAACTAAAAATAAAAATCTTTTTGTTTTTTATATATATTAGCGTTACGCTTCTGGCTTTTAAGCTAGATGGGTCCCCGGCAGCGGCGCCAAAAATACTTGATGTTTTCGCTAGGTGTATATAAAATAGCTTATATTTTACAAGGAAATACTATTAAATACGATACAATTTTACACAAGATATTTATTTATTTAGAGAATGGATATACTTAAACCTTGCTACAACACTTATAGGCAGTGTACCTAATCGTACAGTAGTGTAGTTTTTAGTAAGTCCGGTTCGTTCCATAGGGAAAATCTTTTAATCAAAGCTTAACGCTATATTAGTTTAAATTTATAAAAATACAAATATATGTATAAGTAATATTATTATTATAAAGGGGGGGTTTTACCGTTTAATGACCGGCTTGTCGATTTTAAAAACTTTAGTTGCAGTTAAAACCAAATGTAAAATATTAAATAACTAAAAGACTTAATTTAAAGCGTAAAGTAAATAACGATAATGAAATTGCGAATAATAAAAGTGCGATAAAATAAACTTGCGATAATTAAAAAGTACGATAATTAAAAGTGCAATTAAATACAATAACAATAAATAAAAATGCGATAATTAGAAGTGCAATTAAATATAAAATAAAGGAAATTAAATATGAAATAAAAGAATTATGCTTATTTAAACTTCCGTAATCATGATGTTTGACGTGTTGATTTTAGTTTTATGCCCATGGGTTAATTGTCCTTTGTCCTGGATTATTTAATATGTTCGTCTGGTTTTTGTCCATAACAGTCCATCAGTCATAAATATAAAGTGCGAGTGTCCTCGTCAAATTATCCTTATACCCGAAGTCAAATATTCCAACTAATTGGGGACTTAAACTGTAACAAGGTTTTATTACTTTGTTTAATAATTACACCAGGATGTCGACTGAGTGTAACCCAAGGTTTTAATACTTTCTTATTAATTATGCCAAGTGTCCTTGTACATAATTTCACCCATGTTTTAATAATTCTAGTGGCTATTAATCCATTCCCGTGTCCAGTTAAATGAACGATTATTCGTACATATAAATATCCCGCCCATCGTGTCCGATTGAGTGTATATGGTTATTTATAGGGACGTTCAATTGTAAATCTTTATATTAAAATTAACAAATTATCATTTAGTTAAACAAATATAAAGCCCATTAATAGCCCATAGTCTAATTTCCACAAGTGTCGTTCTTTTGTCCAAACCTCAATTATGGTACAAAGCTCAATTACCCAATTTTAATATTTTTAGCCCAACATCATGATTACTTCGGATTAAATAAGCATAATAATAACTTAGCTACGAGACATTAATGTAAAAAGGTTGAACATAACTTACAATGATTAAAAATAGCGTAGTGTTACACGGACAGAATTTCGACTTAGACCCTTACAACATTCGCTAACACACCCTTATTATTATAAATTAAAATTAAAATTATAATATAAATATAAATATTATACGTTGAATGAGGAGAAGAAAAAGATGTGTGTTTTTGTTTCCAAAACTCGCGAACTTTATAGGACATGCCTGGAAAAAGGGCCCATACGATCGCATGGGCTTTGCCCTTCAAGGCCATGCGATCGCATGGCCAGCTGGGGAGGCTCAAAAGTCTTTGTTTTTTTATTCCGACGGTTTTATAATATAATATAATATATATATTAATTTTAAGAATTAATTATATATTATATTATATTCATGTGCATAGTTGACTTGTAATTTTTAGTCCGTTGCGTCAAGCGTTGAGAGTTGACTCTGGTCCCGGTTTCGAATTTTCGAACGTCCTTGCGTACAATTTAATATCTTGTACTTTGCATTTTGAATCTTGTACTCTTGTAATTTTGAGACGTTTCTTATCAATAATTGGAACCTCTTTGATTGTCTTTTGTACTTTTGAGCTTTTTGGTCATTTGCGTCTTCAATTCGTCGAATCTGCCTTTTGTCTTCACCTTTTATTATTTAAACGAATATCACTTGTAAATAGGACAGTTGCAACTAAAAGCTTGTCTTTCTTGAGGGATAATGCTATGAAATATATGTTCATTTTTAGCATTATCAATCTTTCCTGAGTTCTTTTCTTACTTCGTCACATCTGCCTCTTATTACTGACACTAGGTCACTCAGGAGTGTGTCATTATTACGTTTAGTGATCAAAGCGTGTAACATTAAACCATGGTTCAATCAAAGGAGTTCTTCATCTCGTAAAACCTAAAAAAATAAAAATTCAGAATGGAGGGAGAAGACTAATTCTTTAGGGTCTGATAGGGAAAGACCATGCGGATTCCATTCTCGAGAATTACACGAAAACAGAATATCTAACTCTAACAGAAATACATATTATCCGTAAAAGACTTGATTCTCCCCACACTTAGTTAGCTGTGGTGTCGAAATTGTGATTAACTTCATTTTTAACTGGACTATCAACTTGTATATCTCTGACTTTTGCTTCAAGCCAATTGTTGATTTCCTCTGTAACTTTCACAAATTCAACTAACATTGCCTTTTCTTTAGGCGACAAATTGGATACTAATCAGTTACATAACTTAAAGTTCCCCTTAATCCTAGCATCTTGAATCCGTTTATAAAGTTTCTTCGTTGAACTGTTAAAAACGGGTTCATCTAATTTCGTATCAACAACGGGGTTCTTTGTTATCAGGTCATCATTGGTTGTTGCTCCATCTTCCCCACACTTACGCATTTTTATTGGTTCAACAGTTTTGGTTGGTGGAGATCTAAACTTTCGGTTCACAAAGGTGACCGATTTGTAACCATCCCTTGGTGTCATTCTACCTTTTCTTACATCAATGAACGCCTCGGTGGTTGCTAAAAATGGGCGACCTAAAATTAGAGGAATATCAAGGTCTTCCTCCATATTAATAACTATGAAATTTGCAACAAAGGTCAAACTTCCCACTTTAACAAGTAAATTGTTTACTATTCCAACCGGGTGTTTAATGGTTTGATCAAATAATTGAACACCTATTCTGGTTGGTCTTAATTTACCCACACCTAATCTTTTGTATAAGGAAAGAGGCATAATATTTGCACTTGCTCCTAAATCTGCGAGTCCATTATACATAGCACCATCGTTAAGCAAGCAAGAAATGATAAATTCACCTGGGTCTCCTACTTTAGTAGGTAGAGTTGGTTTGTTAACCTTTTCCAAGTGATCTTTTCTTGGTTCTTTCACTTCTACTTGAACTTCTTGTTCACATTTTTCTTCGTTTCTTGGAATGGGAGGTTTGTATATGAATTCTTCTTCATCACTCCAACTTGAAGCTTCCTCGTCTTCCAATTTTGGTTTTTCATATATTGTTGATAACATATTTATGTTTTCATTCTGAGGGTTTTCTTGGGTTGTGAAATTATGATTGACTTCATTGTCAACTTCCATCGGACCATGTATGTAATGTTTAACTCTATGACCATTAACTTTAAATTCAATCACATTTGAATTTATTAACTCTATTGTTCCGTATGGGAAAACTCTTTTGACTATGAATGGTCCAGACCATCTAGATTTCAATTTTCCAGGAAATAGCTTGAATCGTGAATTGAAAAAAGAACTCGGTCTCCTTCCTTAAATTCTTTTGAACTTTTGATTCTTTTATCATGCCATTTCTTCGTTCTTTCTTTATAGATTAACGAATTTTCATAAGCTTCATGTCTTAATTCTTCTAATTCATTTAATTGACTTAACCGTAGATTTCCGGCTTCATGTAAATCAAGATTACATGTCTTCAAAGCCCAAAATGCTTTGTGCTCAATTTCTACTGGAAGATGACATGCTTTTCCGTAAACGAGTTTAAAAGGTGTGGTGCCAATTGGAGTTTTATAGGCTGTTCTAAAAGCCCAGAGTGCATCCTCCAATTTCATGGACCATTCCTTTAGATTTGATCCTACGGTTTTCTCTAGAATACGTTTTAATGCTCGGTTGGTATTTTCAACTTGTCCACTTGTTTGTGGATGATAAGTGGTTGAGATTTTATGAGTCACTCCATATCTTTTAAGAACTTTCTCAAGTTGATTATTACAAAAATGAGTACCCCGATCACTTATTAAAGCTTTCGGTGTTCCGAACCTAGCAAAAAGACGTTTTAAAAAGTTGACTACAACTCGTGCATCGTTAGTTGGGAGAGCGTGTGCTTCCGCCCATTTAGATACATAATCAATAGCAACGAGAATGTAGAGATTATTATGAGATTTTGGAAATGGACCCATAAAGTCAATACCCCAAAGGTCAAATACTTCACATACTTGAATGACATTTTGTGGCATTTCATCACGTTGACTTATTTTTCTGGCCTTTTGACAAGCATCACAGGATTTGCAAAGAAGGTGTGCGTCTTTGAAAATTGTAGGCCAATAGAATCCAGCATCGTAAACTTTTCTTGCTGTGAGTTGAGGCCCATAATGCCCTCCTGTTGGTCCTGTGTGACAATGGTTTAAGATTTGACTGGCTTCATCCCCGAATACACATCGGCGTATTATTCCATCCGGACAACTTTTAAATAAATGTGGATCTTCCCAAAAATAGTGTTTTATATCACTAAAGATTTTTTTTCATTTTTCGTATGACAACCCTTTTTCAAGAAATCCACATACTAAGTAGTTTGCATAGTCTGCAAACCATGGAATTTCATTATAATCTATCTTCAATAGATATTCATCAGAAACGTTATCTTGTATAGCCGATTCATTTAGAACTTCTAATTCGGGATTCTCAAGACGAGAAAGATGATCAGCGGCAAGATTCTCTGCTCCCTTTTATCTCGGATTTCAATATCGAATTCTTGTAAGAGTAAGATCCAACGGATTAATCGTGGTTTGGCATCTTGTTTTGAAAATAAGTATCTAAGAGCAGAATTGTCAGTATAGACCACCGTTTTAGCTAGAACGAGATATGAACGAAATTTGTCAAAAGCAAAGACAATGGCAAGGAGTTCTTTTTCAGTAGTTGTGTAATTCGTTTGTGCTCCTTGTAATGTCTTACTAGCATAATAAATAGGTTGAAATCTTTTTTCAATCGTTTGTCCTAAAACGGCTCCCATTGCAAAATCACTTGCATCGCACATAAGTTCAAATGGTAGATTTCAATTTGGAGTTATCATGATCGGCGCATTAGTGAATTTTTCTTTAAGAATATTAAAAGATTTGATGCATTCATCCAAAAAGATGAATGGAGCATCCTTTTCTAGGAGTTTATTCATCGGAGTGGCAATTTTATAAAAATCTTTTATGAAACGTCGGTAAAAACCGACATGCCCTAGAAAACTCCTAACTCCTCTAACATTGGTGGGATGTGAAAGTTTAGCAATTACGTCTACTTTAGCTATATCCACTTCAATTCCTTCTTTTGAAATTTTATGACCGAGAACGATGCCTTCTTTAACCATGAAATGGCATTTCTCCCAATTAAGTACTAGATTTGATTGTTCGCATCTAATAAGCATTCGTTCAAGATTGACTAGACATGTTTCAAATGTATCACCGAAGACTAAAAAGTCATCCATGAAAACTTCCATGCATTCTTCTATCATGTCGTGAAAAATCGCCATCATGCACCTTTGAAAGGTTGCAGGGGTGTTGCAAAGTCCAAATGGCATGCGTTTGTAAGCAAAAGTACCATAAGGGCGCGTGAATGTGGTTTTCTCTTGATCCTCGGGTGCTATTGGAATTTGAAAATATCTGGAAAAACCGTCAAGAAAACAATAGTAACTATTTCTGGCCAATCTTTCCAACATTTGATCAATGAAAGGTAAGGGAAAGTGATCTTTTCTGGTAGCGTCATTTAATTTTCTATAATCAATACAAACACGCCATCCTGTTACAGTCCTAGTAGGAATAAGCTCATTTTTCTCATTTGTGATGACAGTCATGCCACCCTTCTTAGGTACACATTGAACTGGGCTTACTCATGAACTATCAGAGATTGGATAAATTAAACCTGCATCTAGCAGTTTAATAATTTCTTTCTTAACAACATCTTGCATATTAGGATTTAGTCTTCGTTGGCGTTGCACATACATTTTATTAACTTCTTCCATAAGGATTTTATGTGTGTAATACGAAGGACTTATGCCTTTAATGTCATGAATCTTCCATGCAATAGCTGTTTTATGATCTTTTAGCACAGAAATGAGTTGGGATTTTTCATTTTCCATAAGAGAAGACGATATTATTACAGGTAATTCAGATTCACCATGTAAATAAGCATATTCCAAATAGTTTGGAAGTGGCTTTAACTCTAATGTCGGTGGTTCTTCTATCGATGATTTGTATTGATATCTGTCTTCTTCTTTTAGTATTTGAATTTCTTCTATTGTTGGTTCATATTCATTAGCCATGAGTGTGGCTAATATTTCGGTTTCATCAATTGGTTCAGTTCTTTCTCCTAAAGAACATTTTCCTGTTCCTTGTAATTTTGGAAATTCTTCTAACAATTCTGCATGTGCATCTATAGTTTGAATATAATAACATGTATCATATGCAGATTGCGGTTGTTGCATGGCTCTATCAACAGAAAAGGTAACACTCTCGTCCTCTATACTTAGTGTCAGTTTCTTACCAAACACGTCTATTATTGTTTTAACTGTGTTTAAGAATGGTCTTCCTAATATGAGGGGAACTCGAGAATATTCTTCCATGTCCAGAATAACAAAATCTACTAGAAATACTAAAGTACCAACTTTAACTAGCATGTTTTCCATTATCCCTCTAGGATATTTTACTGATCGATCTGCTAGTTGTATGCTTATTCGTGTTGGTTTCAATTCTCCAAGGTCTAGTTTAGCGTATAGTGAATACGGCATTAAATTTATACTAGAACCTAAATCTGCCAATGCTTCTATTGAACTAAGACTACCCAGAAAAAATGGAATTGTGAAACTTCCTGGATCTGATAATTTTTCTGGTATCTTATTCAACAGCACTGCAGAACAATTTGCATTCATAGTAACAGCCGAGAGTTCTTCCATTTTCTTTCTATTTATGATTAGATCTTTCAAGAATTTAGAATATCTAGGCATTCCTGAAATAACATCAATGAAAGGAAGATTTACATTTATTTGTTTAAACATATCCAAAAATTTGGATTGCTCAGCTTCAAGTCTTTCTTTTCTCATTTTACTCGGGTAAGGAAGTGGTGTCTAATGACCCATCCTAATCCATCCGGACGAAGTCCATATTGATTATAAACGATTCACAACAGTTGATTACATCGCGAGGTACTTGACCTCTATATGATACATTTTACAAACATTGCATTCATTTTTGAAAAGACAAACTTTCATTACATCGGAAGTTGACGGCAGGCATACAATTTCATAATATATCTAACTATAATTGACTTAATAATAATCTTGATGAACGCAATGACTCGAATGCAACGTCTTTTGAAATATGTCATAAATGACTCCAAGTAATATCTCTAAGATGAGCAAATGCACAGTGGAAGATTTCTTTAATACCTGAGAATAAACATGCTTTAAAGTGTCAACCAAAAGGTTGGTGAGTTCATTAGTTTAACATAAATTATCATTTCCATCATTTTAATAGACCACAAGGTTTTCATTTCCAGTTCTCATAAATAAGCGTCCCATGCATAGAGGCAAAAATATCATTCATATAGATTGAACACTGGTAACCGACGTTAACTTAATGCATAGAATATCCCCAAACAGAACCTCTCGTCTGTATAATAATAATCAAGAAGTACTAAAGCATTCGTACCCCGAATGGGACTTGTCAAGGTCCATAGATCTATCTTTAGGATTCACGTCAATCAGGGGCCATTTCCCTAAATTCTTAGGTTACCAGACTTGAAGGGCGATATTTGGTTAATAATCCAACCATAGAATGTAATTTTAAGTACTTGTGTCTATTTCGTAAAACATTTATAAAAGCAGCGCATGTATTCTCAGTCCCAAAAATATATATAGCAAAAGCATTTAAAAAAGGAGCAAATGAAACTCACCATACTGTATTTTGTAGTAAAAATACATATAACGACATTGAACAATTGTAGGGTTGGCCTCGGATTCACGAACCTATATCATTCATATATGTATTAAAACATATTCTTGTAACCGAATACTTTATTTATTATTATTAGTGATATAATTGTTATTTTTAATAATTTATATGTTTCATTATTTTTTTTATATCTTTATTTTATATATAGTAATATTAATATAGTTAAGTTAAGTATATTAAATATACCTTTTATATAAAAATCATTTGTTTATGAATTGTTAATTTTGATAATACTACGGTTAGTAAAATAATGATATTATATAATTATATTGATAAAAGTGATATAATAATAATGTTAATAGAATTAATGATTTTAATAATGATAATAATACTAAATTGTATTATGATAACAGTAGTTATAATAATTTTAACAATTCCTTTAAATCATAATTTAATAAATTTTAATTTTTCCCATTTTCTTACTAATCTTTATATCCAAGATTTCTATATTTATAATCTTGATAGCAATTATGGGTACAAATTAATCAATTGATGTTTTTAGCTTTAAAATATGTATACATATATGCATTTATATACTTATATATTTAAAAGTCAACTTTGGTTAACGTCCGTCTCGACTCCCGTCTCGACCCCGTCTCGAACGTCTCGACCTTTTTAGGACCCGACCGTCTCGACCCCGTCTCACGTCTTTTGCAACCTTGGTAATAATAATATTATTAAAAGCTTTATTTTCCTAATCATCATAATCTTCGTGTCAACTTTCTACGCTACTGCCTTTAGTTTTGTAATACATTAATTTGTACTAAAATCATAATTTTTACAAGTATTCGTATACCTATAACCAATTTCTATAATTTCTATCTTATCATCTTTTAATATCTATTTATGTTAATAATATCTTTGGTATCATAATGATAATAATAATACTAGCAATAATAATAATAATAATAATAATAATAATAATAATAATAATAATAATAATAATAATAATAATAATAATAATAATAATAATAATAATAATAATAATAATAATAATAATAATAATAATAATAATAGTAATAATAATAATAATAATAACTTGATACTAATACTAATATTAATGATAATAATAATATTTTTAATACATAATGATATTACATAATATTAACTAAAATGATAATAATAACAATAATCTTATTAATCACATTAATACTATTTATCGTAATATTCATATTCATAATAATACTAATAACAAAGATATTAATAATTATATAATGATATTAACTCTATTAATAATAATCTGAGTTTATAATAATAATTATAACAATAGTCATAACAATAATAATAACTAATAACAATAATAACAATAATAATAATAAAAATAATAATAATAATGATAATGGAAATGAAAATTAAAGTGTATACCCTTTCAAAATGCTTTCTTAAAAAGAATGTCCCGAGCAGGGCTCGAACCCGCGACCTATTGATAACCACACACATGCCTAACCAACCCACTGTTGATTTCTTCTTTGAATTATCTCTTACACTTAATTTATTTAAACCGAATTTCAGTCCAACCAACTTGTGACACAGCCCAACGAAATTTCAAGAACTCGGCCCAACACATTAAATCATTTACGGCCCAACTGCAAATGGCCATGTCTCGGCCCGATATCTCACTTTTGCCAACAGCCCAGCTTTTTAGAAAAAGAAAAAATAAAACTATGTATAATCACCTAGGCCGAGGTTCGAACCAGGGACCTCTCGTATAACACAAAATTCCCAAGACCACTCCTCCGTATATTTATTTCTGGAATTACACTCTTCTCATTAATTATAACCCGTATCTTAATATCATCATCTTCTTCAAGGCTTACGAACAGTGAACCCAAAAAATTTAATCAACATATCGAATTTAAGGTTTGGAATTAATACTTTTAATTGCAAACAATCATAATCCAAAACGAGTGTTCTTGAAAAAAAAAATAAGAACACATGCCGTCGCTGTTTACTTTTTCTAAAAAAAAATTTGATTTTACAAATCGTTACGTTATAGGTAAAAGTTTTAACACGAAATAGATTATAAAACATTTGTGGAAACATTCCAAATCATTAATTTAACTTGAATAACAACAGGAAGTTCAAATTTGTTTGAAGAACACACTGTTGACTTTTTAAAACTAATACTTTGACTAGAAAATTAGAACTTGATTTGAAGAATTGGAGATTGAAACTTTGCAGGTAGTTTGGTTATAGAATTTCTAACAAAACTGCATTTTTACCTTTTGAATAACTAAACAAATTGGAGATCTTTCATTTGAGGTATGACGAGCAGAGAAACTAGGGGTGTTTCTCATTTTTTTTTTAGCAACTACACAATCGATAATAAGGATATTAATAGAATCGTTGAAACACTATATCTGATTGTTGTTTTTAGTGAGTAAATTGAAATCGATGGGTACCGAATGGAGACAGATTCGTTCGCACAGAACAGTAAGGAAGAAAAAAAATAGATAAAGTTAGTTTACAAAGTCTTATTAAATTTGTTGTGTAGTTGGGTTTTATATTCAGTTTGTAATTAGACCAAAGGCATGAGACAAATTCAGATACAGAAGGATAGATGCAGGTAACCAAATTTGTACGATATTCAATTTTTTTATATAATTTATATAATTAATAAATATATTAATAATAATTATTATATTAATAATACTTATAAATAATAATAATGGTACTAATAATCCTAAAAATAAAAATGTTAATAATTATATTATTAATGATAATAATATATTGTATTATTTTCTATTAAATGTAACTATAGTAATACTAATGTTATTAATAATAATGATAATATTAATAAAGATAATAATAATAATAAAAATAAATAATCAACATAACTTCAAAATTAAAATCTTACATCCAATAATAATGATATAACAAATTAAGTGAATCACTTCCATTTATTATATTAAATAGTAATATACTAACATTAATATTAATATTAATACTAATATTAATAATGAAAAATAAATATACTAATATTACTATAACATATTTTTTTTAACTTGTACTTTTAATTTAATATGTTACTTTTACACACTATCAACTACGTAGTGTATGATATTTAATAACTTATATTCAATATTTATTATTTATCCCTTTTATGTATTTATATGTATTACAAAGTATATATAATATTAACTAATTATGTTTAGGAATTATATATTTATATATGTGTATATATATATATATATACATACATATATGTATGTATATATATTGACATAGATCATAATTATCTAATACTTTAATTCTAATGTTTCTATTATATTTATTATTCCACTTTATTATATATATTTACAGTTACTTTTATATTTATATTTATATATAGATATACATTTTTATTTACACAATTGTTCGTGAATTGTCGGAAACAGTCAAAGGTTTAAATTATTACATGAACAAAGTTCAAAAGTTTTTAAGACTCTACATTACCGACTTTGCTTATCGTATCGAAATCAAATAAGATTCAGGTTTAAATTTGGTCGGAAATTCCCGGGTCATCATAGTACCTACCCGTTAAAGAAATTTTGTCCCGAAATTTGAGTGAGGTCGTCATGGCTAACAATAAATATGTTTCCCTGACGAATGTGAGCTTATAAATAGAGTTTTTATCATTATTGAATAATACAAATAAAATAATTCGATTATTTGAAGAGCATGAATGAAGCTATCACAAAAGAGTGAAATGAATAAATGAAGTTTCGTTTTAACTTTTGACGTTGTCTTGGTTGAATTCCGGAATTCAAGGGATTTAAAAGAAAATCTTGGAAAACTATAAGATTTGATTCTTCGGGATTTATGGAAATTAAGATCTCTATAATTAAATGCGATCATCTGTCTTGATTACTTTGTCTGGTATCTTCACTTATAAATGAACTTCTTCCGTTCCATTACTTCCCACCACTCTCATTTTTCTATATTCATACTTTCAAATCATCAGTCAATATGCTTCATCCCGTTTTAATTCTGGATATATTCCTGACTTTCATATCGATCATTCTCCTTTTTCATCTATCACCGGAGGAATCTGTTTACTTCTACTTCGCTCTTGGGGTTATTGTGGTTATCATACTCCCGTGTCTTTATATTGCTATTCGTATTAATGTACACGGTTTGTGATTTCTGTGTTGTTGTCGAGTTTTATATCTTCCCTTATGTTTCGGAGCTCTTTGCCTTTTTATTCTCCTCTCGACCTCTAGTAAAACGAGTAACGGTCCAAAATTCGTAAGTATGGAGTTTCAAATGAACCTAATGTTCTAAACAAGAAATTACGTAATAGCACGATTTGATTTGTCAATTTACCAGAATCTCTGAGAATAGAACTATCAAAAATATACTTTCTTGATATGTTCAGAAGTTAATCAGAATGAAAGAGTTATGTATCATGACACGTGATGACGGTATGATCTGTGAATCATTATGTTCCATTAGAAACTCAGCATGACTTACTGTAATATAATCACGTTGATCAAGTGTCATTATATTATACTAACTCATGCATCAGTTCCCAACATTACTTCAATAACATTCATATTTTAAGCTCGAAAGTTTACAGAATATAGAAACTAACATTTTCTATATGATGTAACACTGATAGCACGAAGAGATTAATGATTTCAGATAAGAATAGTTATGAAAATATCCTCAGAAATATCGAAGATATTTATGATGATATTTCTAGAATTTCTAAGATCGAAGGTTGATGAAGAAAATCCTTTCGCAAGGATTTAGAATAAATAAGGAGCAAGATATTCGCTAAAGATTTCATCAGAAACAGAATCATCAGGATTCTTTATGTACAAGTTTAGTCCTTGTGATTTGCTCAGAGTCTCCTTCATGGTTTGCTCAATCCGTTTTTCAGAATCAAATTTCCTTTTGAGCTTTTCCAACGTATCTTTTTTTTATCAAACTTTTAACTGTTAAAGTCATCTATAGTTTTTGTTGCTTCATTCGGATTTTTCAATATTCAGAGTATTAATTCGCAGAGTGGGTGCTTTTTAGAATTTCAGAATGAAAGATCATAGTTCTAAGAGATAAATATTATATGGATACATATAACTGTTGATGTGGAAACGTTGCGAGACTCACAATACAGATTTGCTGATTCTCTTTAATTGGTATGGCAATTATTGTTATAAGATGTGGATGAGTACATGATGAGACTTCAATAGATAAATATAGTGATTTTTCGGAGAGATTTAAGCCAAGGAGCAACGAGGTTGCTGGTACATCTGTTGGTAATATGGTGGAATATAAAAGGTTCCCCGGTGACAACAAAAGAGCACGCGTATATATCAAGATTATAATAAGGTTGTTTCGAATGAAAAGTCGAAGTTAATTTGTTAGAGCTGTGACAAAATTAGCTATCTCGAACAGGAGTTGCAAGGTTATTTTCAGTAATAATAACGCCAAAGAAGCTAGCACAGATACGTGTTAAACGTTTACTCAGGTTTCGAGTATTTTCAGGTGCATGACTATATGCATCAATCTTTTCTTCCGTAGATGAAGTGAGCTTAGTTCATCCTCCTGATTGAGGTGTTTCCAAGAATCATGAAAGGTTTGAACGCAGATTGTAATCGTCGAGATACAAATGAGGTTTAATATGAAATCAAGTGGCAAACTTGAAGAATTATTTAGTTTCATATGTTATAATCAATATTTTAATTCATTTTAATTGTCCAATGTCGGTAGTCCACAGTTGATAGTCCACAGTTAACAGTCCAATAATTCATATATAGCTTAATATATAATATTCGAATTAATTAATACGTATCCGTGACCCGTATACGTCTAAGACTCGGTCACAACTCAAACTATATATATTATTGTAGAATCAACCTCAACCCTATATATCTAACTCCAGCATTACTGCATATAGAGTGTCTATGGTTATTCCAAATAATATATATAGATGCATCGATATGATATGTCAAAACCTTGTATAAGTGTCCCGATATTTAAAGTGCGTAAAATAAATAACAGAAATTAAATGACGATAAATAAAATTGCGAGAATTAAAATTGCGATAATTAAATTGCGATAAATAAATTGCGATAAATAAATATAATACAAAATTAACGGTTAGCTAGGAACAGTTAGCTAGGATTTTGTTAACGTGAATTCTTAATAAAATTCCTCATAGTTAATTTGTCTGTTTCTAACAAATTTTATTTTGTCAAATGTTTTCTTCATTATGCCACTTGTTGGATTCTGATAGGTCAAAATCCAAATATGAAATTGAATGAAAATGGTTATTCTGCGGTGAATGGATACGTATATCGGTGGTTGTAAATAGGATAGTAAATGGCTGTTGAATCAGATTCGAAGAACGTACATTGTAACTTATTAATGTGAAATCTAAATATTCCTTGGGTATTACCTACCCGTTAAAATATTTTCACCATTAACACTTTGTACGAAAGAATTTTTAATTACAATCTTTATGAAAACATATATACATATATATTTTCTTCAGATGTAATCATGGATTCATTGAGTTAATATGATATTAAACTCATTTGGTTTACTGTTAGAACTAGAATACATAATCTCTAAAATATTTAGAGATTACTTAATCGTCATGAAGAACGAAGATAATCGATGTAGAACGATACGTAGAACGATGATTATACTCGAGGTACAGAATGAGATGTTGAGGCATGGATTGTTGATGGTACTGGTACTGTTACTGATGGTACTGTTGGTGCCGGTGATGTTGCTGAAGCTGGTACATTTTGCACCATATTCTCCAAATTTATTTTTCGAGCGCGAAGTTTGTTGACTTCTTCTATTATTCCGAGGTGATTGTCGGTTGGAACGAGCAATTGAATAAGGTTTAGGATTTTAGATAGAATATAATCTTGGCGAGATATTCGGAAAATGAGAGAGAAAATAGTATTACAAACAGGTTCGCCGGTAAGTGTTTCAGGTTCATCACCAAGAGGTATATTCGGTTGGTGGAAAGGAAATGATCGCTTTCTTCTTGTCTCTGTTGGTTTAGTCGACTACGAACCCATCGCCAATTCATCCCGAATTAGTGATGACTGATTTTGTTGATCCATTCCAGTTATACTGCTTTCGAAGCTCAAGTGTGTTTCCATATCGGAATAGCTGTCAGAATTCGAGGAACTTGAACTAGTTGAGGGATTCATCTCGTACGATCAGATGAAGGATTTTCGATAAGAATTAGATTATAGGATGTATATTAGTACCCTGCAATACATAATTTACATATACATATATAATACTAAAATCCCATAAGTTACGGAGGAATCTACGGAAGTTTTCAGGCAAAGTCTACAGTAACAGATATGCTAAGATATGAATTAGCAGATACGCTAAGATACAAATTTTGTCTATACACTATTCATACAATCATTGCAGTAAGATGTGTCTAGACTAAGAATGATAAGCAGGTAATTTCCTAAGGATGATAAACAGATGATTTTCGACAAAAATGATAAGAAAAACTTTTAACATGCAGACACGGTCGAAGTCCAGACTCACTAATGCATCTAAACAACTATCAATTAGACACACTAATGCATGACCTGGTTCGCTAAGACCACCGCTCTGATACCAACTCTAATGACCCGTCCTAATCCATCCGAACGAAGTCCATATTGATTATAAACAATTCACAATAGTTGATTACATCGCGAGGTACTTGACCTCTATATGATACATTTTACAAACATTGCATTCATTTTTGAAAAGACAAACTTTCATTACATCGAAAGTTGACGACAGACATACCATTTCATAATATATCTAACTATAATTGACTTAATAATAATCTTGATGAACGCAACGACTCGAATGCAACGTCTTTTGAAATATGTCATAAATGACTCCAAGTAATATCTCTAAGATGAGCAAATGCACAGCGGAAGATTTCTTTAATACCTGAGAATAAACATGCTTTAAAGTGTCAACCAAAAGGTTGGTGAGTTCATTAGTTTAATATAAATTATCATTTACATCATTTTAATAGACCACAAGGTTTCATTTCCAGTTCTCATAAATAAGCATCCCATGCATAGAGGCAAAAATATCATTCATATAGATTGAACACCTGGTAACCGATGTTAACTTAATGCATAGAATATCCCCAAACAGAACCTCTCATCTGTACAATAATAATATCGAAGTACTAAAGCATTCGTACCCCGAATGGGACTTGTCAAGGTCCATAGATCTATCTTTAGGATTCGCGTCAATCAGGGGCCATTTCCCTAAATTCGTAGGTTACCAGACTTGAAGGGCGATATTCGGTTAATAATCCAACCATAGAATGTAATTTTAAGTACTTGTGTCTATTTCGTAAAACATTTATAAAAGCAGCGCATGTATTCTCAGTCCCAAAAATATATATAGCAAAAGCATTTAAAAAGGAAGCAAATGAAACTCACCATACTGTATTTTGTAGTAAAAATACATATAACGACATTGAACAATTGTAGGGTTGGCCTCGGATTCACGAACCTATATCATTCATATATGTATTAAAACATATTCTTGTAACCGAATACTTTATTTATTATTATTAGTGATATAATTGTTATTTTTAATAATTTATATGTTTCATTATTTATTTATTTTATATCTTTATTTTATATATAGTAATATTAATATAGTTAAGTTAAGTATATTAAATATACCTTTTATATAAAAATCATTTGTTTATGAATTGTTAATTTTGATAATACTACGGTTAGTAAAATAATGATATTATATAATTATATTGATAAAAGTGATAATAATAATAATGTTAATAGAATTAATGATTTTAATAATGATAATAATACTAAATTGTATTATGATAACAGTAGTTATAATAATTTTAACAATTCCTTTAAATCATAAATTAATAAATTTTAATTTTTCCCATTTTCTTACTAATCTTTATATCCAAGATTTCTATATTTATAATTGTAATAATAATATTATTAAAAGCTTTATATTCCTAATCATCATAATCTTCGTGTCAACTTTCTACGCTACTGCCTATAGTTTTGTAATACATTAATTTGTACTAAAATCATAATTTTTACAAGTATTCGTATACCTATAACTAATTTCTATAATTTCTATCTTATCATCTTTTAATATGTGTTTATGTTAATAATATGTTTGGTATCATAATGATAATAATAATACTAGCAATAATAATAATAATAATAATAATAATAGTAATAATAATAATAATAATAATAATAATAATAACTTGATACTAATACTAATATTAATGATAATAATAATATTTTTAATACATAATGATATTACATAATATTAACTAAAATGATAATAATAACAATAATCTTATTAATCACATTAATACTATTTATAGCAATATTCATAATAATACTAATAACAAAGATATTAATAATTATATAATGATATTAACTCTATTAATAATAATCTGAGTTTATAATAATAATTATAACAATAGTCATAACAATAATAATAACTAATAAAAATAATAACAATAATAATAATAATAATAATAATAATAATGATAATGGAAATGAAAATTAAAGTGTATACCCTTTCAAAATGCTTTCCTAAAAAGAATGTCCTGAGCAGGGCTCGAACCCGCGACCTATTGATAACCACACACACGACTAACCAACCCATTGTTGATTTCTTCTTTGAATTATCTCTTACACTTATTTTATTTAAACCGAATTTCAGTCCAACCAACTTGTGACACAGCCTAACGAAATTTCAAGAACTCGGCCAACACATTAAATCATTTACGACCCAACTGCAAATGGCCATGTCTCGGCCCAATATCTCACTTTTGCCAACAGCCCAACTTTTTAGAAAAAGAAAAAATAAAACTATGTATAATCACCTAGGCCGAGGTTCGAACCAGGGACCTCTCATATAACACAAAATTCCCAAGACCACTCCTCCGTATATTTATTTCTAGAATTACACTCTTCTCATTAATTATAACCCGTATCTTAATATCATCATCTTCTTCAAGGCTTACAAACAGTGAACCCAAAAAATTTAATCAACATCTCGAATTTAAGGTTTGGAATTAATACTTTTAATTGCAAACAATCATAAACCAAAACGAGTGTTCTTGAAAAAAAAAATAAGAACACATGCCGTCGCTGTTTACTTTTTCGAAAAAAAATTTGATTTTACAAATCGTTACGTTATAGGTAAAAGTTATAACACGAAATAGGTTATAAAACATTTGTGGAAACATTACAAATCATTAATTTAACTTGAATTACAACAGGAAGTTCGAATTTGTTTGAAGAACACACAGTTGACTTTTTAAAACTAATACTTTGACTTGAAAATTAGAACTTGATTTGAAGAATTGGAGATTGAAACTTTGCAGGTAGTTTAGTTATAGAATTTCTAACAAAACTGCATTTTTACCTTTTGAATAACTAAACGAATTGGAGATCTTGCATTTGAGGTATGACGAGCAGAGAAACTAGGGGTGTTTCTCATTTTTTTTTGTTAGTAACTACACAATCGATAATAAGGATATTAATAGAATCGTTGAAACAATATATCTGATTATTGTTGTTTAGTGAGTAAATTGAAATCGATGGGTACCGAATGGAGACAGAGTCATTCGCACAGAATAGTAAGGAAGAAAAAAAATAGATAAAGTTAGTTTACAAAGTGTTATTAAATTTGTTGTGTAGCTGGGTTTTATATTCAGTTTGTAATTAGACCAAAGGCATGAGACAAAATCAGATACAAAAGGATAGATGCAGGTAACCAAATTTGTACGATATTCAATTTTTTTATATAATTTATATAATTAATAAATATATTAATAATAATAATTATATTAATAATACTTATAAATAATAATAATGGTACTAATAATCCTAAAAATAAAAATGTTAATAATTATATTATTAATGATAATAATATATTGTATTATTTTCTATTAAATATAACTATAGTAATACTAATGTTATTAATAATAATGATAATATTAATAAAGATAATAATTATAATAAAAATAAATAATCAACATAACTTAAAAATTAAAATCTTACATCCAATAATAATGATATAACAAATTAAGTGTATCACTTCCATTTATTATATTAAATAGTAATATACTAACATTAATATTAATATTAATACTAATATTAATAATGAAAAATAAATATACTAATATTACTATAACATATTTTTTTTTAACTTGTACTTTTAATTTAATATGTTACTTTTACACACCATCAACTACGTAGTGTATGATATTTAATAACTTATATTCAATATTTATTATTTATCCCTTTTATGTATTTATATGTATTACAAAGTATATATAATATTAACTAATTATGTTTACGAATTTTATATATTTATATATATATATATATGTATATATAATATTAACTAATTATGTTTACGAATTTTATATATTTATATATATATATATATATATATATAATTCTAATGTTTCTATTATATTTATTATTCCACTTTATTATATATATTTACAGTTACTTTTATATTTATATTTATATATATATACATTTTTATTTACACAATTGTTCGTGAATTGTCGGAAACAGTCAAAAGTTTAAATTATTATATGAACAAAGTTCAAAAGTTTTTGAGACTCAACATTACCCCTTATCGTATCGAAATCAAATAAGATTCAGGTTTAAATTTGGTCGGAAATTCCCGGGTCATCACATGGTGGTTGGTATGGTTTAACATAAGGCTTAGCTTTAACTGTGTTACTTCATTAACCTTTTCAACTACCGATTCTGTTTTCTTATCTTGCTCAGGCTGTGGTGCCTGTGGAGTAGGAATAGCGTCATCAGAAATTACAGGTATTTCAGGTGGTTTAAGTGTAATACCACTTCTTGTGGTAATGGCTTTAGCTGTTTATTCCGGGGGTTAGCATTTGTATCACTAGGTAGACTCCCCGGTTTTCTTTCACCTATTAACCTTGCTAGGTTACTCACTTCTTGTTCTAGATTTTGGATAGAAGCTTGTTGATTTCTAAATGCTTGAGAATTTTGTTCATTCGTTTGTTTCTGAGATGTGAAAAATTGAGTTTGAGATTCAACTAGCTTCGACATCATATCTTCTAAATTTGGCTTTTTATCATCGGTTTGTGGTGGTTTATTTTGAAAAATAGGTCTTTGCTTTTATCATCGGTTTGTGGTGGTTTATTTTGAAAAATAGGTCTTTGCTGATTGTAAGTATTATTGGATACTTGTTGATTGCTAGGACTTTGTTGGTTGTTGTATGAAAAATTTCGGTTATAATTTTGATTTTGATTGTAGATTGATCTTGGCGGTTGATAATTATTTTGATAATTATTTCCAGGCCTTTAGTTTATATATGAAACATTCTCTCTTTGTTCTATTGTTTGTTCAATACTGAGACAATCTTTTGTCAAATGTGGTCCTCCACACTGCTCACAACTAATTCGTATTGAGTGAATATCCTTAGTCATCTTTTCCATTCGTCTCTCGACAGCATCTATCTTTGCAGAAATGGAATCAAAGTCATGGCTAGAATCGGCTCTAGTGCTTTAGATGATCTAACGATATCTGTGAAGACCCATCCTAATCCATCCGGACGAAGTCCATATCGATTATAAACGATTCACAACAGTTGATTACATTGCGAGGTACTTGACCTCTATATGATACATTTTACAAACATTGCATTCGTTTTTGAAAAGACAATCTTTCCTTATATCGAAAGTTGACGGCATGCATACCATTTCAAAATATATCTATCTATAATTGACTTAATAATAATCTTGATGAACTCAATGACTTGAATGCAACGTCTTTTGAAATATGTCATGAATGACTCCAAGTAATATCTCTAAAATGAGCAAATGCACAGCGGAAGATTTCTTTCGTACCTGAGAATAAACATGCTTTCAAGTGCCAACCAAAAGGTTGGTGAGTTCATTAGTTTAACTTAAACAATCGTTTCCATCATTTTAATAGACCACAAGATTTCATATTTCCATTTCTCATAACCATACGTCCCATACATAGAGACAAAAATATCATTCATATTGATTGAACACCTGGTAATCGACATTCACAATATGTATATAAGAATATCCCCATCATTCCGGAATCCTCCATCGGACATGATATAAATTTCGAAGTACTAAAGCATCCGGTACTTTGGATGGGGCTTGTTGGGTCCGATAGATCTATTTTTAGGATTCGCGTCAATTAGGGTGTCTGTTCCCTAATTCTTAGATTACCAGACTAAAAAAGGGGCATATTCGGTTTAATAATTCAACCATAGAATGTAGTTTTAAGTACTTGTGTCTATTTCGTAAAACAGATATAAAACAGCGCATGTATTCTCAGTCCCAAAAATATATATTGCAAAAGCATTTAAAAAGGGAGCAAATGAAACTCACGCATATAAATATTGTAAAACAGTTAATAAAGCATTTGCATGTATTCTCAGCCCAAAAACGTAAAGAGTAAAAAGGGCAAATGAAACTCAAGCATATAAATATTGTAAAACAGTTATTAAAACATTGCATGTATTCTCAGCCCAAAAATGTAATGAGTAAAAGGGAGCAAATGAAACTCACAGTAATGTATTTTGTAGTAAAAATACATATGACGACATTGAACAATGCAGGGTTGGCCTCGGATTCACGAACCTATATCATTCGTGTATATATCAACACACGTAATTGTAATCGAATATATATATATATATATATACATATATATATATATATATATATATATATATATATATATATATATATATATATATATATATATATATATATATATATATATATATATATATATATATATATATTATTAGTCGTGATATAATTTTTATATTATCAATTTAGCTACTTCATTATATATTCATTTTATATATGAAAATATTTATATATTTAAAATATGAGCATTATTTACAAAGTACTAGTTATAATAGTACCAAAATAAGTATAATGATAATAAAATAATTTTAATAATACTAGTAAAAAAATTAATAGTATTAATAGTATTTTTAACTAAAAGATAGATTAAAAGTAATGATACTTTTAATAATAGTTATTTTAATCTTTAATAATATAATACCGCTTATGATAATTATATTAATGAAAATGCTAATATTAATATTAATAATAATACTAATGATAATATTAATAATATTATATTCTAATAATACTAGTAACAATAATAATATTAGTAATAACAATAATAATAGTAATTATAATTGAAATTTTTAGTTAGGTTAATTATAACAAATCGTAACTTTTATTAGTAATAATAATGATAATAATTACAATACTAATCCTAATAACAATGACAATAGCTAACAATGACAATAATAATAATAATAATAATAATAATAATAATAATAATAATAATAATAATAATAATAATAATAATAATAATAATAATAATAATAATAATAATAATAATAATAATAATAATAATAATAATAATAATAATAATAATAATAATAATTTTGAGAACTACCTCATAAAAACGGATCCTAAAAAGAAAAGACCCCTGCAGGGCTCGAACCCGTGACCTCTCGGTTCAACAAGCACACACATAACCATCCCTCCACTTTCACTTTTCTGAAATAACTAGAATTCTAATCCTTTTATCCCACTCATTTACGGTCCAAACTGGAATCCAACAGAAATATTTAAGTTGGGTCACGGCCCAATAACACGGCCCAAGTTTTCACAGCAGCTTATATTTACAAGGAAAAAAAAAATTGTGTTAGTCTAGTTTTGAACCCACGACCTCTTGTTTAAATGTAAACACTCTAACCATTCATCTGTTACCTATTTCTTGTTATAAGTCGCGATTTTTAAATATATAGAATATACGAAACTGTTATCCTTTTCCTCTCAACTTCATCATCCTGCGAGACCATCATCATCATTTAACATCATTTGATATCATCAACATATCATCATCACGTAACCATTATTTCATGTATTATCATCATAATCATATACTATCATCATCCTCCTAATCTTAATTATCATATTATCATCGTGCATCCCCTCATCGTCATCATCACCGTGAACATCATCATCATCCTTATACATCATCATTCTCGAATCATTATTATCGAACCATATATCATCTCGTCATCATCAACCTTCTCTATTCATCGTCTTCACCATCATTTCATCATGATCGTTTGAACAGAAAATAAGAAACACGCTGTAGTAATCGTTGGAATGAAACAGAAACAGTTAGCAGCTGCTGCTGCTGCAGCTATGGGACCCAAGGCGATGATTCCGATTGAAAACAGAAATTGCAGTCGTGAATGGTGGTTGTTGTAGTGTGCTCCGTCCACAACAGAATCAAGTTAGAGAAGTAATAGGTGCAGAAATTAATTCACGACAGTTTCATGGTTGGATGATGATTTGTTGTTTGAAATGGTAAACGAAGAAGAGGGAGTGAGAGAGGAGAGATGGTGGGGGTTGTAGAGGTCGGTTCACGATCAATTTAAGGGAGAGAATAGATCGAGAGATGAGTGAGAGAGGTAGGGTAGTGATCATGGTTGCGGTGGTGATGGAGTTTATGGTAGAGGATGGTGGCGGTTTATGGTAGTGGTGTTCTCCCTCTCTTCCGATATACATATACATATATATATAGATATATATTATGTATTATATATAATATTTACTTTTACTATTAATAATAATAATAATAATAATAATAATAATGAAATAAATAAAAAAAATATTAAATAGGTGAATGATTGGAGGGCACACTATCTATATGAGTTTTTCCTCTACCGACAGTCGATCGAGGATAGTTATATCGTGTCCATTGCTAAACGATTAACGTATAAAAGTGTTCCTAAAAAATCTCAAATTTTTAGCTTAAGTATATTTAATTATTTCACTCATTAACGGGTTGTAACCTGATCAAAAAGGTTCGATAATTATTTATTTTCTGTTCCAATTTATATGTACAGAGTACTAATATTTAAACTAAAAAAGATAAAAGTGTTTTTAACAAATCTAGAATCTTCGTAAACAATTTACACTCTCACTTTTATTTCAATTCTTCATGAACATGTACAATATCTATATTAAAACTAACAAAACATCAACCGAGTATTACCGACGTTTACCAATTAAGCTAAAAATCATTTATCTTTAATATATGCTCTTTCGATATATATAACCAATCTTAATTAAAAAGTTTAAGTAAATAATTATATTAATTATATCTTTTTTTTAAACAAATAAATATAATATTATATGTTTACAAGTATTATTATATATAAATATAAATATCTATATATATATATATATTCAATAACATAATAGTTTTTATTACATCGCATTTTATTTTATATATTTATTTCCTACCATTAAATCATATAATATTTCAAATAATATTCCAAATTATTATTTATATATACATTTAATTATATATGTATTTATCTACAAATAGTTGTTCGTGAATCGTCGGGAATGGTCGAAGGTCAATCGAATATATGAACATAGATTTCAAATCTTTCGAGACTCAACATTACAGATTTTGCTTATCATGTCAGAATCATGGTAAGATTAAGTTTAAATTTGGTCGGAAATTCCTGGGTCATCACAGTACCTACCTGTTAAAGAAATTTCGTCCCGAAATTTAGGTGTGGTCGTCATGGCTAACAATAAAAATGTTTTCATGACGAATATGAGTCAATAATTAAAGTTTTATCACCATCAGGTGATTTGAATAAAACAACTCAATTATTCGAAGCGTACGAGTGAAATTATCACAAAAGATTGAAATAGGATAAGTAAAGATTCGTCGTAACTTTTGACAGAGTCAGGGTTGAATTTTGAAAATAAGATACATCTTAACTTTTGATGTAGTCACGATTGAATTAAGAAAACATGATGCGTCTTAACTTTTGACGTTGTTTTGGTTGAATTCCGGAATTTAAGGGATTTGAAGAAAATCCTCGAAATCTAAAAGATTTGATTCTCCTGCGAATAAGGAAATTTAGATTTCTATAATTAAATGCGGTGATCTGCCTCGATTCCTCTGTCTGATATTTTCACTATAAATTTTACCTTTTCCGTTCCATTAATTTTCACCACTTCAATACTCAATTCCCAAATTCAAAAAAAATCGCGAAAATACTTAATCCAGTTCTGATCCTTGTCCTTATCTTGATTATCGCAACAATCATTCTCCTTTTCCAACTTCCACTGGAGGAATCCGTTTATTTCTACTATGCATTAGGGATTATTGTATTTATAATCCTCCCGTGTCTTTATATTGCTATAAACATTGATATACACGGTTTGTAATTTCTAGATTTATGATCGACTTTATGTTTTCCTTTATTTTTTGGAGCTCCATGCTCTTGTTTTCTCTTCCCGACTCCAAGTCAAGCGAATAATGGTCTAGAATTCGTAGATATAGAGTTTCGAATGATTATAATGTTCTAAGCAGGGTGAAACGTGATATCACGATTTGATTTTTAAATTACCAGAATCACTGAGAATAGAACTATCAAGAATATATTTTCTTGATATGTTCAGAAGTTAATCAAAATGAAAGAGTTATGTAACATGACACATGATGATGGTATGATCTACTGTGAACCATCATTACGTTTCCTTAGGAACTCAGCATAACTTACTGTAATATAATCACGTTGATCAAGTGTCATTATATTATACTAACTTATGCATCAGTTCCCAACATTACTTCAATAACATTCATATTTAAGCTCGAAAGTTTACAGAATATAGAAACTAACATTTTCTATATGATGTAATACTGATAGCAAGAAGAGATTAATGATTTCAGATAAGAATAGTTAAAAAAAATATCTTTAGAAATATGGAGGATATTTATAATGAAAGATACAATGATATCTTGGAATTTCTAATATCGAAGGATGATAGAAACTATTGTCCGCAAGGGTTTAGAGTAAAGAGCAAGATATTCGCTAAAGACTTTATCAGTCATTGAATCATTTGGATTCTTTGAAGTCAAACTTATTCTTTGTGATTTATCCACGGCTTTCTTCATAGTTTCACATAATCTGCTTTTCGGTACTAAATTTTCTCTTGAATGTTTCCAATATAATGATACACAGGAAGCACGAAGAGGTATATAATTTCGGACGAGAATATTTATGAAAATATCCTCAGAAATATCGAAGATGTTGATGATGATATTTTGGAATTTCTAAGTTCGATGGTTGATGGGGAAAGATTTTCGGCAAGATTTTAACATGAGTACGGAGCAAGATATTCATTGAAGGTTTCATCGGATCCAGAATTACCTAGATTCTTTGAATATATGGTATGGTCCTTGTATTTGTCCTTGGTCTCCTTCGTGGTTAGCTCAATCCGTTTTCCAGTTCCAACTTTTCTGAGCTTTTTCAACATACTATTCTTTATCATCAAACTTTCGATGATTATGGTCGTTTACGGTTGTCTATGGTTTCTGATGTTTCATTCAGCTTTTTCAACATTCAAAGTATTAATTTGTGACTGAGTGCTTTTCAGAATTCCAGAAGGAGAGATCATAATTCTAAGAGATAAATGTCATACATATAACTGTTGATGTAGATATGATGTGAGTTTTTAAAGTACTGATTGCTGATTCCCGGTAATTGGTATGGCAGTTCTCGTCACAAGATGCGGATGAGTATATGATAGGGTTTCAATGAATAAATATAATGATTTGTCAGAGAGATTTAAGCCAAGAAGTAACAAGGTTGCTGGTATGTCTGATGGTAATATGGTGGAATATAAAAGAATTCTCCGGTATCAAAAGGGTAATAGTATATATCAGAATTATAGTAAGGCTACTTCGAATGAAAAGTCGAAGTTAACTTGCTGGAGCTGTGACAAAATTGGCCACCTTGAAAAAGGATGCAAAGTTATTTTTGCAAATAAATGTCAAAGGATCTGACGCGGCTACGTTTTAACTTTTACTCAGTTGCCGAGAGTTTCTCAGGTGCATAACTATATGCATCAATCTTTCCTTCCGTAGATGAAGTGCGGTTGGTTCATCCTATCGATTGAGGTGTTTTCAAGAATCATGAAAGATTTGATCGTAGATTGTATTCGTCAAGATACAAATGAAGTTTAAGATGAAATCAAGTGGCAACTTGAAGAATTGTTTAGTTTCATATGTTATAGTCAATATTTTAATTCATTTTAATTGTCCAATGTTATTAGTCCACAGTCGATAGTCCAAAATTAACAGTCCAATAATTCATATATTGTTTAATATATAATATTCGAATTAATTAATATGTATCATGACCCGTATTCGTCTCAGACTCGATCACAACTCAAAGTATATATATTATTATAGAATCAACCTCAACCCTGTATAGAGAACTCGAGCATTACTGCATATAGAGTGTCTATGGTGATTCCAAATAATATATATAGATGCGTCGATATGATATGTCAAAACCTTGTATACGTGTCCCAGTATTTAAAGTGCGTAAAATAAATAACAGAAATTAAATAACAATAAATAAAATTGCGAGAATTAAATTGCGATAATTAAATTGCGATAAATAAAATGTAATAAGGAATTAACAGTTAGCTAGGAACAGTTAGCTAGGATTTTGTTAGCGTGGATTCTTAACAAAATTTCATATTGTTAATTAGTCTGTTTCTAATCAATTTTTATTGTGTCCATTTTTCTTCATTATGCCACTTGTTGGATTCTGATATGTCAAAATTCTAATAGGAAATTGAATTTGAATAAAAATAGTTATTCTTTGGTGAACGGATACGTATATCGGTGGATGTAAGTAGGATAGTATATGACTGTTGAAACAGATTCGAAGAACGTACAATGTAACTTATTAATGTGAAATTTAAATATTCCTCGGGTATTACCTACCCGTTAAAATATTTTCACCATTAAGAGTTTGTACAAGAGAATTTTTAATTACAATCTTTATGAAAACATATATACATATATATTTTCTTCAGATGTATACATGGATTTAATGAGTTAATATGGTATTAAACTCATTTGCTTTTCGGTTGGAACTAGAATAAATAATCTCTAAAACTTTAGAGATTACATATTCGCCATGTCGAACGAAGATAAATAAGGTAGAATGATACGTAAAACGAAGATCATACTCAAAGTACAGATGATGATATTGAAGCATGGATTGTTGATGGTACCGGTGCTGTTATTGATGGTACTGTTGGTGCCGATGATGTTACTGAAGCTGGTACATTTTGTACCATATTTTCCAGATTGATTACTCGAGCGCGAAGTTCGTTGACTTCTCCTATTATTCCAAGATGATTGTCGGTCGGAACAAGCAGATGAATAAGGTTCAGAATTGTGGATAGAATATAATCTTGTCGAGTTACTCTGGAAATAAGACTGAAAATGGTGTCTCAAACAGGTTCGCCGGTAAACACTTCGGGTTTATTGTCAAGAGATGAATTCGGTTGGTGGAAGGGATTGCCTTCTGCGTGTTTCCATTAATTAAGTCGACTACGAATGCATCCGATGAATTGGGGATGGCTGATTGATTGATTCATTCTGGTGACATTGCTACCGGAGCTTAGGTGAATATCCATGTCGGAATAGCTGTCGGAATAACTATCGGAATAGTTATCGAAACCTGAGGGACTCGAACTGGTTGAGGGATTCATCTTGTACAATCAGATGAAGGATTTTCGATAAGAAATAGATTATAGGATGTAAATTAGTACCCAGCAATACATAATTTACATATACATATATAATACTAAAATCCCATAAGTTACGGAGGAATTTACGGAATATTTCAGACAAAGTTACAGTAACAGATACGCTAAGATATGAAGTAGCAGATACGCTAAGATATGAATTTTGTCTTTACACTATTCATGCAGTCAATGCAGTAAAACGTGTCTAGACTAAGAATGATAAGCAAGTGATTCTCTAAGAATGATAAGCAGGTAATTTTTCGACACGAAATGATAAGCAAAACTTTTGACATGCAGACACGGTCGAAGTCCAGACTCACTAATGCATCCTAATGACTTATCAGTTAGACACACTAATGCAGACATGGTTCGCTAAGACCACCGCTCTGATACCAACTATGAAGACCCATCCTAATCCATCCGGACGAAGTCCATATCGATTATAAACGATTCACAACAGTTGATTACATTGCGAGGTACTTGACCTCTATATGATACATTTTACAAACATTGCATTCGTTTTTGAAAAGACAATCTTTCCTTATATCGAAAGTTGATGGCATGCATACCATTTCATAATATATCTATCTATAATTGACTTAATAATAATATTGATGAACTCAATGACTTGAATGTAACGTCTTTTGAAATATGTCATGAATGACTCCAAGTAATATCTCTAAAATGAGCAAATGCACAGCGGAAGATTTCTTTCGTACCTAAGAATAAACATGCTTTCAAGTGTCAACCAAAAGGTTGGTGAGTTCATTAGTTTAACTTAAACAATCGTTTCCATCATTTTAATAGACCACAAGATTTCATATTTCCATTTCTCATAACCATACGTCCCATACATAGAGACAAAAATATCATTCATATGGATTGAACACCTGGTAATCGACATTCACAATATGTATATAAGAATATCCCCATCATTCCGGGATCCTCCATCGGACATGATATAAATTTCGAAGTACTAAAGCATCCGGTACTTTGGATGGGGCTTGTTGGGCCCGATAGATCTATCTTTAGGATTCGCGTCAATTAGGGTGTCTGTTCCCTAATTCTTAGATTACCAGACTAAAAAAGGGGCATATTCGGTTTAATAATTCAACCATAGAATGTAGTTTTAAGTACTTGTGTCTATTTCGTAAAACAGATATAAAACAGCGCATGTATTCTCAGTCCCAAAAATATATATTGCAAAAGCATTTAAAAAGGGAGCAAATGAAACTCACGCATATAAATATTGTAAAACAGTTAATAAAGCATTTGCATGTATTCTCAGCCCAAAAACGTAAAGAGTAAAAAGGGCAAATGAAACTCACGCATATAAATATTGTAAAACAGTTATTAAAACATTGCATGTATTCTCAGCCCAAAAATGTAATGAGTAAAAGGGAGCAAATGAAACTCACAGTAATGTATTTTGTAGTAAAAATACATATGACGACATTGAACAATGCAGGATTGGCCTCGGATTCACGAACCTATATCATTCGTGTATATATCAACACACGTAATTGTAATCGAATATATATATATATATATATATATATATATATATATATATATATATATATATATATATATATATATATATATATATATATATATATATATATATATATATATATATATATATATATATATATATATATATATATATATATATATTATTAGTCGTGATATAATTTTTATATTATCAATTTAGCTACTTCATTATATATTCATTTTATATATGAAAATATTTATATATTTAAAATATGAGCATTATTTACAAAGTACTAGTTATAATAGTACCAAAATAAGTATAATGATAATAAAATAATTTTAATAATACTAGTAAAAAAAATTAATAGTATTAATAGTATTTTTAACCAAAAGATAGATTAAAAGTAATGATACTTTTAATAATAGTTATTTTAATCTTTAATAATATAATACCGCTTATGATAATTATATTAATGAAAATGCTAATATTAATATTAATAATAATACTAATGATAATATTAATAATATTATATTCTAATAATACTAGTAACAATAATAATATTAGTAATAACAATAATAATAGTAATTATAATTGAAATTTTTAGTTAGGTTAATTATAACAAATCGTAACTTTTATTAGTAATAATAATGATAATAATTACAATACTAATCCTAATAACAATAACTAACAATGACAATAATAATAATAATAATAATAATAATAATAATAATAATAATAATAATAATAATAATAATAATAATAATAATAATAATAATAATAATAATAATAATAATAATTATAATAATAATAATAATAATAATAATAATTTTGAGAACTACCTCATAAAAACGGATCCTAAAAAGAAAAGACCCCTGCAGGGTTCGAACCCGTGACCTCTCGGTTCAACAAGCACACACATAACCATCCCTCCACTTTCACTTTTCTGAAATAACTAGAATTCTAATCCTTTTATCCCACTCATTTACGGTCCAAACTGGAATCCAATAGAAATATTTAAGTTGGGTCACGGCCCAATAACACGGCCCAAGTTTTCATAGCAGCTTCTATTTACAAGGAAAAAAAAATTTGTGTTAGTCTAGTTTTGAACCCACAACCTCTTGTTTAAATGTAAACACTCTAACCATTCATCTGTTACCTATTTCTTGTTATAAGTCGCGATTTTTAAATATATAGAATATACGAAACTGTTATCCTTTTCCTCTCAACTTCATCATCCTGCGAGACCATCATCATCATTTAACATCATTTGATATCATCAACATATCATCATCACGTAACCATTATTTCATGTATTATCATCATAATCATATACTATCATCATCCTCCTAATCTTAATTATCATATTATCATCGTGCATCCCCTCATCGTCATCATCACCGTGAACATCATCATCATCCTTATACATCATCATTCCCGAATCATTATTATCGAACCATATATCATCTCGTCATCATCAACCTTCTCTATTCATCGTCTTCACCATTATTTCATCATGATCGTTTGAACAGAAAATAAGAAACACGCTGTAGTAATCGTTGGAATGAAACAGAAACAGTTAGCAGCTGCTGCTGCAGGTATGGGACCCAAGGCGATGATTCCGATTGAAAACAGAAATTGCAGTCGTGAATGGTGATTGTTGTAGTGTGCTCCGTCCACAACAGAATCAAGTTAGAGAAGTAATAGGTGCAGAAATTAATTCACGACAGTTTCATGGTTGGATGATGATTTGTTGTTTGAAATGGTAAATGAAGAAGAGGGAGTGAGAGAGGAGAGATGGTGGGGGTTGTAGAGGTCGGTTCACGATCAATTTAAGGGAGAGAATAGATCGAGAGATGAGTGAGAGAGGTAGGGTAGTGATCATGGTTGCGGTGGTGATGGAGTTTATGGTAGAGGATGGTGGCGGTTTATGGTAGTGGTGTTCTCCCTCTCTTCCGATATATATATATATATATATATATATATATATATATATATATATATATATATATATATATATATATATATATATATATATATATATATATATATATATATATATATATATATTATGTATTATATATAATATTTACTTTTACTATTAATAATAATAATAATTAAATAAATAAAAAAATATTAAATAGGTGAATGATTGGAGGGCACACTATCTATATGAGTTTTTCCTCTGCCGACAGTCGATCGAGGATAGTTATATCGTGTCCATTGCTAAACGATTAACGTATAAAAGTGTCCCTAAAAAATCTCAAATTTTTAGCTTAAGTATATTTAATTATTTCACTCATTAACGGGTTGTAACCTGATCAAAAAGGTTCGATAATTATTTATTTTCTGTTCCAATTTATATGTACGGAGTACTAATATTTAAACTAAAAAAGATAAAAATGTTTTTAACAAATCTAGAATCTTCGTAAACAATTTACACTCCCACTTTTATTTCAATTCTTCATGAACATGTACAATATCTATATTAAAACTAACAAAACATCAACCGAGTATTACCGACGTTTACCAATTAAGCTAAAAATCATTTATCTTTAATATATGCTCTTTCGATATATATAACCAATCTTAATTAAAAAATTTAAGTAAATAATTATATTAATTATATCTTTTTTTTAAACAAATAAATATAATATTATATGTTTACAAGTATTATTATATATAAATATAAATATAAATATAAATATCTATATATATATATATATATATATATATATATATATATATATATATATATATATATATATATATATATATATATATATATATATATATATATATATATATATATATATATATATATATATATATATATATATATATATATATATTCATTAACATAATAGTTTTTATTACATCGCATTTTATTTTATATATTTATTTCCTACCATTAAATCATATAATATTTCAAATAATATTCCAAATTATTATTTATATATACATTTAATTATATATGTATTTATCTACAAATAGTTGTTCGTGAATCGTCGGGAATGGTCGAAGGTCAATTGAATATATGAACATAGATTTCAAATCTTTCGAGACTCAACATTACAGATTTTGCTTATCGTGTCAGAATCATGGTAAGATTAAGTTTAAATTTGGTCAGAAATTCCCGGGTCATCACAATATCTTTTTCTTGGTGCCACTCATGTGAGTGGAAAGCAGTGTTATCAATAATTTTGTAATCTTCAGTTATGGTTTTCTTCATAATGGAACCATCAGCTGCTATATCGATGTCTTTTCTTGTAGTGATGTCGCATCCTTGGTAGAATATTTGTACTATTTGATAAGTGTCTAAACCATGTTGCGGACATTCTCTCAATAACTTTCCAAATCTTGTCCACGCCTCATATAGAGTTTCATTTGGCTTTTGTGTGAACGTAAAAATTTCTCTTTGAAGTCTCACGGCTTTAGATGCCGGAAAGAATTGTTTAAGAAATTTTTCCACTAAAACATCCCATGTATCAATCGCCCCTTCAGGTAACGATTCTAACCAATCTTTGGCTTCTCCCTTTAAAGTCTAGGGAAATAACATGAGATAGATCTGTTCATCCTCAACTTCTCTTATTTTAAATAAAGTACAGATCCTATTAAAGGTTCGAAGATGTTTATTTGGATCTTCCTTCGGCGTACCACTAAATTGGCATTGATTAGTTACCATGTGTAGGATTTGTCCTTTGATTTTATAATCTGGCGCATTAATGTCTGGTTGAGTAATTGCGTGACCTTGGCCAGCGCGTTTAGCCCTCATTCGGTCTTCCATACTTAGAGGTTCCAGATTCTCCATGATTGAATTTGTTGAATCTGAATCATTAGAGGATTCTGATTTAATGGTTTCTTCCTCGACAATCTCTGGATGAGTAATTTGTGGTTCAGGAGGAATGATTAGTGGTTCAGGATCTCTGAATTGTCCCTGAATATCCTCCGGATTCTCAATTGTGAGGTCGGGTTCAAAAAATGGATTATCGAAAATTTGAATTGGAGTACTTGGTTGACTAGATGACGATTCTAAAGAAAAATTAACGGCGACAATATTGGCTAGATATCTTGATCGAGTTACAGGTGGTGAACGTATAAAAGGTGGTGAACATTTTGCTCGGTGCATTCACAGAATATCCTATTAGTTATAAAAATAAAAATTATATAAGTTATCAAATTAATAGACTTTTCTGATTTTGCCCACGTTTCGAATAGCCAATAGATGCAGCAGGTAGCTAGGACCCTTTAAATCGGAAGCCCACAACTCGCCACTAACAAATCCAACTATTACTACGAACCAGAAAATTTTGGATGTCTATAAATTTAACCACTTAAAACAATTTTTCGTCGAAATTTTTGAAATAAAAATCTATATCCTAAAAACTAGAGCGTCGAGAAATAAGAAAGAAAAAGAGCGCGTCGAAAAAGGTCGAAAAAAGCGTCGGAAAATAATAAAATGCAGCGTCGAAACTTAAAAGTCTAAAAACTAAAAATTAAAACTTACGTCTAAAGGTATTAAAGCTTAAAAGGAATTCTATATTTAAAACGGTAATAACTTAAAAAGTACTAAAATTTATAAAATATTAAAGCGATGAGTGACGTCGTAAAATTCTAAAGCACCTAAATCTTAATCTAAAGAAAAAGTACTTAAGACATTTTACGGCAAAGTCTAAAAATCTAGAAATAAAAATAATTACGGCAAATACTACACTTAAAACTAATTACGAACGAAAAACATATAAATTACGAATTAACGATAAAAATATACAAAATGTAAAAATAAGCTTAAAGTTATAAAAATACAATTTTTTATAAAAATATTATTTTTATATTATTTATATAAAAGTATTAGTTTTATATATTTGATTAAACTTAATAAAACTAATTAAAACTAAAAATAAAACTAAATTAAACTAATTATTATTTTAATTAACCCTAAATCTAATTAATTAATAATAAAAATTAATTTTAAACCTAACCCTAATCGTACCAGCTAATGATCAGGCCTGTCAGAGGGTACCATGCGATCGCATGGGATTATAACTGCCTTCTTATGTGATCGCATGAGATGCAGGTTCAGCTGACATGCAGGTCGAAATATGCAGGCTCAGTTTTTATTTATTTTTTCATTTTCTTTTTTTTTTACTTTTTTCTATTTTATATTTTTGTAAAATATTTATATAAAACTTATAAATACGATACAATTTTACACAAGTTATATATTTATTTATAGAGTGGATATACCTAAACCTTGCTACGACACTTATAGGCAGTGTACCTAATCGTACAGTAGTGTAGTTTTTAGTAAGTCTGGTTCTTCGACGGGGAACTAGCCAAGTTTAACGCTATATTTTTAAAACTAAATTTGTATATAAATATATATATAAATATAAGTAGTAGTATTATTATAAAAGGGGGTTTTTACCATTTAATGACCGGTTTGTCGATTTTCTGTCTTAAGTCGCAGTTAAAACCTAATGTAAAATATTAAAAATAAATATAACTTAATTTAGAGCGTAAAGTAAATAAAGATAATGAAATTGCGATAATTAAAGTGCGGTAAAGTAAATGACAGTAAATAAAATTGTGATAATTAAAAAGTATGATAATTAAAATGACAGTAAATAGAAGTGCGATGAGATATAAAATAAAGGAATTATGCTTATTTAAACTTCCATAATCATGATGTTTGACGTGTTGATTTTAGTTTAGTACCATGGGTTAATTGTCCTTTGTCCTGGATTATTTGATATGTCCATAAGGTTTTGTCCATAATAGTCCATCAGTCATAAATATAAAGTGCGAGAGTCTTCATCAAATTATCCTTATACCCGAAGTTAAATATTCCAACTAATTGGGGATTCGAACTATAACAAGGTCTTAATACTTTGTTTAATGAATACACCAGGTAATCGACAGCATGTAATCCAAGGTTTTATTACTTTGTTAACACTTACACCAATTACCCTTGTATGTAATTCACCCCCGTTCCAACAAGTCTATTGATTATTAATCCATCCCCATGTCCGGTAAAATGAACGATAATTCGTATTTATAAATATCCCGCCCACCGTACCCGATTAAGCGTATGTGGTTATATATAGATACGTCAAATTGTAATCTTTATATTAAATTAACGAGGTATCGTTTAGTTAATATAAAGCCCATTAATAGCCCATAGTCTAATTTCCACAAGTGTCGTTCTTTTGTCCAAACCCCCATTATGGTACAAAGCCCAATTATTCCGTCTTTAATATTTTAGCCCAACATCACGATTACTTCAATTTAAATAAACATAATAATAACTTAGCTACGAGACATTAATTTAAAAAGGTTGAACATAACTTACAATGATTAATAATAACGTAGCGTTACACGGACAGAATTTCGCCTTACACACTTACAACATTCGCTAACATAACCTTATTATTATTAATCTTTAATTAAAATTAAAATTATAAATTATATATATATATATATATATATATATATATATATATATATATATATATATATATATATATATATATATATATATATATATATATATATATCGTAGAGAGTGAGAGATTGAATTATGTGTGTAAAATTCGGCCAAAACTCGCGAAATTTATAGACCTGGCCAAACTTTTGGGACCATGCGACCGCATGGATTTTCTTCCTCCAGGTCATGCGATCGCATGGCCGTCATTTCCTGGTCACATTGATATTTAAACGTGGGCTGCTCGTATATATTTAATATATAATATAATATATATAATTTTATATAATTATATATATATATATATATATATATATATATATATATTATATTATATTCTTGTACTCCGTTGACTTGTAATTTTAGGCCCGTTGCGTCGCGCGTTAATAGTTGGTTCATGTCTCGGTTCCGGATTTTCAAACGCCTTTTCGTATAATTTAATATCTTGTACTTTGCGTTTCGCGTCTTGTATTATTGTAACTTTTAGACGTTTCTCATCAATAACTTAAACCACTTGTATTGTACTTTGTTCTTTTTAGCTTTTTGGTCATTTGCGTCTTCAAATTGTCGAATCTGTCTTTTGTCTTCACCTTTTATTATTTAAATGAATATCACTTTTAAATAGAACAATTGCAACTAAAAGCTTGTCTTTCTTGATGGATAATGCTATGAAATATATGTTCGTTTTTAGCATTATCAAATACTATAAAAGATTACGAATATGATTAAGATCTAAGTATTGAGATATTAGGAATTTGATATGAAAGTAAAATATGATCATAAGTATATCAATACGATTAAGAATATGGTTATGAATTAAACTTGAAGATCATGAAGATAAAGATTATGAAGATGATGATATAATAATAGTATTACAATATTAATAAGATGAATATAATTATAATATGATTATGATATCATTAAATATTATTATTTAGATTATGGGGTAAAGTTATGAATAAAGGTAAGTTATGAATATAATTTTGATCATAAACTTGACGTTAATATGAAGTAAAATTGATTTTGATTAAAGGGAAGTACATTATGTTATGAATATAATTATGATTATAATATTTGTATAAACATGATAATAAAGTTAATGATATAGTGATTTGATAAACATGTAAAATAAAGATGATAAGATTACATGTTAGTTAGTAAAAGATAATAATAATGATAATGAAAAGTAATAAAGATAATAATATGGTGATAAGTTTGAAAGCACATAGGTTATTAATTAGGTAAGATTTAAAGGTTTAATAAAAGTGATAGCAATATAATGATAATAATAATAAACATATAAATTATTATTAAACTAAAACATTTTAATTATAATATTATACTAAGTAGTAAAAATATTAAAGACATGAATAACTATTATAAATAATAAAGTGTCGTATTCCTATACGCACATAACAAGTGAAGAATTATAGCCCAAACTTATAAGCTTTCTAAAAATAAAAACCTACTTTAAATGTAAAACTTTTCAAAAGTAGAAACTTTCTATCAATGACTGTCACTGTTAATAATTAATAAACAAACTTTGTCTGTTAGACAATAACTGACCAAACATTTTATCTCTAGGTTGAGATTCCGGTCACATACTTTCATTTAATACATTCTTTATGGAAAACTTCAACTGCTCTTAAGGTGAACTTCATAGCCCCACTTTTTAACTATTTCTATTACTTGTTTTGAACTTTTGGGGTGAGACACATGCTTGCTTTCAAACTATTTTACGCTTAGACACGAGTACGTGAAAACTTTATTTTGATTAGTTCAAACTGTGCTAACATGCTTTGATTCATGCTAAATCCCTGCCATGATATCGTTAGTTGCTGGAATTTTGGCAAGCTTAATTATTTTGAGTAGCGCTATTGAGAGTGACGTCTCTATCCGGATGACCGCTAGTCAATGGATACATAATAATGATTCAACGACACGAACGTGATGTGTTTAGGGTAACTTATGGTTAGCTTCGATATCATATACCTCAGTACTACTAACGAACTAATTAAACTTTATAACTAAATCTTGTGGTCTAAAACTATATTAAACCTATGTTGTTCACTCAACCATTTTTGGTTGACACTTTAAGCATGTTTTATCTCAGGTACATAGATATTTTGCTTCCGCTGTAGAACTCTGCTGTTACTTAGAAGTCAAGCCAAGCACTGGGACCAGAGTTAACATCCGCGTCAATGGCGATTTTGGCGGGGTGTTAAACCTCTCCTCACAAACCCTTACTCTTATCTAATATTATTTATGCACCCCAACTTATTAAAAACCTTATTTTTGTACGCCGTCTAACCACTGATAATAACATTTCTATTTCTTTTGACCCTTTTGGTTTTACTGTGAAGGATTTTTCAAAGGGGACCACCATCCTCCGGTGTAATAGTACCGGCGATATCTATCCACTCCACTCTTCCATGCTACGCCAACTGTAGAGACCCATCCTAATCCATCCGGACGAAGTCCATATCGATTATAAATGATTCACAACGGTTGATTACATCGCGAGGTACTTGACCTCTATATGATACATTTTACAAACATTGCATTCGTTTTTGAAAAGACAGTCTTTCATTACATCGAAAGTTGACAGCATGCATAACATTTCATAATATATCTCACTATAATTGACTTAATAATAATAATCTTGATGAAATCGACCACTCGAATGCAACGTCCTTTGAAATATGTCATGAATGACTCCAAGTAATATCTCTAAAATGAGCAAATGCACAGCGGAAGATTTCTTTCATACCTGAGAATAAACATGCTTTAAAGTGTCAACCAAAAGGTTGGTGAGTTCATTAGTTTAACATAAATAATCATTTCATAAATTTTAATAGACCACAAGATTTCATATTTCCATTTCTCATAAACATACGTCCCATGCATAGAGACAAAAATATCATTCATATGGATTGAACACCTGGTAACCGACATTCATAATATGCATATAAGAATATCCCCATCATTCCGGGATCCTCCTTCGGACATGATATAAATTTCGAAGTACTAAAGCATCCGGTACTTTGGATGGGGCTTGTTGGGCCCGATAGATCTATCTTTAGAGTTCGCGTCAATTAGGGTGTCTGTTCCCTAATTCTTAGATTACCAGACTTAATAAAAAGGGGCATATTTGATTTCGATCATTCAACCATATAATGTAGTTTCAATTACTTGTGTCTATTTCGTAAAACAGTTATAAAAGCAGCGCATGTATTCTCAGTCTCAAAAATATATATTGCAAAAGCATTTAAAAAATGATTAATGAAACTCACGCATATAAATATTGTAAAACAGTTAATAAAGCATTTGCATGTATTCGTAGCCCAAAAATGTAAAGAGTAAAAAGGGCAAATGAAACTCACGCATATAAATATTATAAAACAGTTAATA